>NC_041753.1:44902682-45202682 GCF_004115215.2 Ornithorhynchus anatinus | reverse complement strand
GCTTTTTTCCTTTTCTATTTTATTTCTTTTCTTGGGTTATCAGTTGATTGCTATATTGCCATTCCTCTCACCCCTCACTTTTAGACTAGGAGTCCTCTGTGGTACTCTCTGAATTATTATCCTTGTATCTTTCTTCAACATTTATGATAGCCCTCTGTACAAAGTAAGGACTAACAAATATGAGAAAAATAAATCATATTCCTATTTTGTGACCTTCAGCAACCGAATAGTTTTTGACAAAATGTTCATCAATGTTGCAGTTTCCTTTTTTTCTCCCACACTTATCTTTCAGTAATTTTGGAAGCCAAGCCAGTCACTTTTATTTTCTTTTTAAAAGCTCTGCATGGAGTCAATTTTTTCCCCTCACTATAAAGATGGAATATGAGCAACTTTTTTTTGACTTTTAAACGGAAAAATAAACATGATTTCCCAACAGAAATTCCCTTTGTCCCGATATTATTCTTTGGGGGGAATATGCAGAGCACTCATTGCATTTCTCTCACCTTGTTTGTAGAGCTCCACAGCTTCCAGGAAATCCCATCACACTGAAATAACTTTTGGAGGCTTTCTTCAAAATGCAAGAAACCCTTTAATTCCAGGCTGCATTTCTTTGGAAAGGATGGTGAAGGGTCCTATAAAAAGGGGTTGAATCAGGAATGCAACAGCTGAACTAAACTGAAGTTTATTAGGAAGTTTGTCATATATACATTCTTTCAATTTATAAAATCCCATTCTGAATAACTTGGTCAAAAGACTTGGAAATGGGATACAGAGCCTCAGAGATGTAAATGTCTGAGCAAACAACAGTGGAAAACCCATTAGGAAGTCAAAAGGATTTCCATACCTGACTCTGGAAGTGTGAATTTGGTGTTTGTTCCACCTTATCAGCCTGAGGCAATTCTATCGTTCCGGAAGTTTTCTTCCGTTGAAGATGATGGTGATTAATAGTAGCCACTTTGACCTTCTTTGGGGGGTTAGCTGGGGAGCTGGCCTCTTCCACTCGTAGTGATACAATCCCATGATACTTGATTTTAAAATAGGCATAAAAACAACACAGGCCAAAGAAACATGAGGAAGAGGAGGTTGTTGAAAATGAACAACTCTAAATTTGGAATAAAGTCAAAAGACAGGGTATATATTTTGAATTCTAACTTTCCAAACCATAAAATCAACAAAAAAGTGATTAAAAAGAAGGGATAGAAAAAAAAAAGAAAGGAATAAGAAGAATGAAAGGAAAATCACTTTGCTCATTCTGCATCCTTATGCTTATGCACCATTACTAAAGCAAGACAGAGAATAATGAAAAGCATATCTGAATATGGAGTGCCCTTTAGAAAATTCTTACTTTAAAAATGATATCCGTTCCATTTTTATAAACAGATGATGGATGAACCTAAAAGGACCAGACAGCAAAATAAAATTGAACTTGGCTCTCGAGCAGCATGAAAGCAAATTGATTTGCACAGTATCTAATGAGGAATTGAAGCTTTTCAATTGAACAGTGTGCATGGTTAAACTGGGGATTTGGGTTAGAAAAAAGAAAATAAGGCAATTGATTTCTAGAGATCTCACCCATTCAAAGGTGCCAACTCCTCTCCCTCCCTGCTACACTCACAGAATCGACACCCAAGCCAGGGTGGGTAGTTTTAGCTCCCTGCTCCACCTCTCAAACAAAGCCAGAAGGGGGTTGGATGGAATTAAACTACCTGGATGGTGTCAGGAAGAGGGTTCTGGATGGTTCTGGCAGTGGGCTCTCACCTGACTGTGGTGGAAACACTTGGGTTAGGCTCTCCCCTGCTCTAGGACCCCAACTCAGCTTTTGAACTAGGCTGTAGGCTTGAGTCACCCAGACCAGGCTCCAGGGCTAGGCCAGGAACTCTGAGGCAGGCCAGGGACTCTTTGTACCCCTCCTGTCCCAGTTGGCTGGAAGAGTTTAGCCCCCACTACACAATCACTGGTATCCGGACAGGGGCTGATTGAGTCCATCATTCTGTTCTTTTATCTTCTTCTTTGTCCCTCTAGTTCTCTGTTCCTCTGCCTCCCATCCAGTGGAAGCCTTGTTTCTTCGAAGACCCATCCTCTTGAAGCTATGTCTCTGCAAGTTCCGACCCAAGCTCACCCTTGTACTCAGAAGGAAAAGTTATCTACCTACACATCTGACTTATTTTAACTTTTCCAAACATATTCAGATTGAACCAGAGCCTGTAAACCAGTTGTGTAGCAATCCTCATCATGCTAATAGGAAAAGGAAAAAAAAATTCTCAAAGTGGGTTTTTACAAAAATATACAAAGACACCACCCGCCCCCGCCCCCAGCCGCCCCTCCTTGTATGCACTAAGTATGTCCCCTGGGAACAGATTCATCTCTTTGGATTGTTATAGAAATAGATCCTACGCAACAACTGCTGAAGAATCTTTCATCTCTTATTTAAGTTACATTTAATCCTTACTGTTTTGCCATTGGTGATTGCGCTAAGCCTGGTCCTGGACATTTCTGTAGACTCAAATCCCCGTAGCTTGTCCCTTCTGGGGTTTAATGCCGTGCCTTTGAAAGGTGAAAGAGAGCTTCCTTCTAAGTGAACTGCACCATGAGTGGAGGGTGATAATGAGCCTGGAGACACTGGAAGCCACATGTCTTTCCCCCATGAGTTGTACCCATTTGGGTCAGAGGAACGTGCAGGGCTGCACTGACCTGAAAACAGGCAAGATGGCAAATGGTCAGTCAGTTCATTTTACAGAAGGAGATAACTGATTACACTGACTTGGAGGCTGGAACAGGTTGTAATTAAAGCTGGATGGATGGTTTTCCACCAGATGATATTCTATTTGCTATTTTCCTGCTACTTTTTCCTTCTCCATCAGTTTGCCTATGGGAAAGTTGGGCTGTTCTACATTCAATACAGAAATTGTGAATACTTGCAGCTTCCTTTATGGTAAACCACTCCCTGGGGTGTCTTCTATTCCTCTGGCCCACATTTTATTCTGCAACTCTTCATTAATGAAATGTAATAGAAATATGTCTTACTGTGGTCACTTGTGCAGAATACAGCACTCCCTGGCCTCCTTTGCTCCACTGCACCAGAATTCTCAATTTTTTAAGGGCATTTGAAAAACTAGATGAATTGATTTTATCAAAAAGAGCTTCCAAAAAAATCACAATAACAACATCAGGAGGCCAAGTCTCAGTGAAGTAGTCTGTGCCTTCAGAATGCAACTTACAGACATCATGGGGAGGTGCTTTAAATGCCTAAGGATGATTTGCTGTGTCTCATGGAGGGCTAATCAAGACCAGCAGACTCTGCTGGAAAAGGGTTGGTCTGGCAATAGGATGATGGTAGTGGACGGGGAGGGAATGTATCTACCAACACTGTTATATTGTACTCTCCTAAGCATTTAGTAGAGAGTACAATGCAATGCACACAGTAAGCACTCGATAAAGACATTGATTCACTGACTGATTGGCGATGGTTGAAGGGAAAAAAGAAAAAGAATATTCTGAGGGGAAATGAGCAGTAACTCCATTTCCCCAAGGAGAAAGGGGAAAACACTGAAGACAATAGGAAATGTCCATGAAGAAAGCAAAAACCTGGAAGAAAAAAATTGGAAGACCTGAAAACATAAACCCAGTGTTGCAATAAGGTCTTTGGAATGAAGTCAGATGGCCATAAAGGTCACTAGGAGAAGAAGTTTGGGAAATGGAAGCTTAGACTATCCTCCAGATTGTTGAGTCCTGCAGGTGTTCCTCAGGATACAGCAAACAAGAACTCTTTTTCCCTGCTGTCTGGGGCAATTCATGAATATTCTCTAATGACCCTCAATTCTCAAGCCAGCTGCATCTTTCATTTCTGTTTTTCTTCAACTGTTCTATCTCTTAGAAGTTTTCTGGTCATGTTGTAACGTGGGCTTGGGTTTTAGGTTTTCAGAGACTTCTTTGACAGAGAAGGAAAATTACAGTGCTGCATTCACTGGGGGAAAGTAATTATCAATCGATTTTCAATACCTTTTTTTCCTGCGAAAACAGCAAAGAGGGTGGGAAAAAACAACCACCTTTCTGACTTGTTGCTTTTCTCAAGTGATCGTTCCTAACAGGAGAAAAACAGCATGCAGCAGGGACCACAATAAAGGGTCTACTGGGTTTGAGATTGCTTTCTTGACAAGAAATTAAGCATTTTGATTTGAAGGCGTTATCAACCACATTGGCTGTTGAAAGCCAGCAGCACTGAGCCAAGACTGCTCCTGATTTCAAGATGAGGATCAAAAGAATACCTCCTTTTGAGTCCAAAATTTTCACTAGAGCTTTTGTCTTTGTGCCAAGAACTGCATTCACAGGGGAGTTCAGAATTACTTCAAAGACCTCATCATCTTCCTCTAATCCGTCATAGGTAATTGCTATATTCCACATCTTAGTTGACATTCCTACAAGAAGTAAACATTTTAATTACTCTTTAATTGCTATTTCAATCAACCTAGGTGTCAAAGAAATATATTAATTAACATGTCTACAGCTAGACTAGAGTAGCCTGGGTGATCTATTGTGCTCCCACCAACTGGCTGCACTCCTGCTGTTCTCCCAAATAACATTAAAAGACCACATTTGTTTCTGGACAATGATGATTTGGTTTAAATGCAAACACTGTAATAAAAAGGGCTGCATTATTCAGTAGAAGCAACGGTTAGTACATGAGATTTAAGACTTCTTTCTCTCCCACCTGCTCCCTTTTTTCATAAGGAGAATAGACCAAGTATTTACATTTTGAAATTTTAATTCTAAAGTAGCTAAAATTACTTAAAATGCTTGTGCGGTCAATTAAAAATGATATTATGTGGTATACACGGGACCTGGGAAATGGTTGCTTTCTAAAGGCAGCTGCTTATATGAACTATCTTTCACTGTTTCTAGTCAGTGAATGTTGCCTCTGCTGATGTAATACTCTGTATTTTAGTATCCTCCTGGGGGAATTTAGGGGTTGGAATTTCTTGAAATTGCCTGAACCATTTGTTCCCTTTCTTGTTTTATCTTTGTTCATAAGCCCTCAATAAATACCAATGATTGACTGATTCATTCATTCATTCATCAATGCCTTTGGTGGGCAGAACGCTGCACTAGGTGTTTACGAGCATTCAATAAAAGTAAGACACAGTCCCTGCCCTCGAGGAGCTTACGAGCTAAAAGGTGACACAATTAAGTTTAATTCCTAATCTTCATTTCTATTTAATAATGAAAAAAAGCTTCAAACTGCTAACACTCCACCAGATCCTTTTACTGCTATTATTATGCAATGTGCAGTGGTGTGGTTTATTGTGCTGCCCAGACTGAAGTCCACTAAAAGGTGGTAGAGGCAGTATGGATCATGGGAAAAAGCACTGCTTGGAGATATGGATTATTCTTATTCCTGCTTAGACCATCTACTAGAAAAAATTGTGAAACACATTAACCCCCTCAGTTAAAACAAGAATAATACCAGTCTCCTTTTACCTATCTTTAAAGGGCTGTTTACTGCATAAACATGATGATGTATACAACCTGTTTTGAAGTCTTTGGAATGGAATTCAATGAATTCAAGTTATTATTGTATAGGAAGATAGAGGGCATTCTAAGGCCTGCTACAGGCAATCTTCAATTAAAGACATTTCAAGTTATGATCAACAATATCTGTTTTAAATTTTACACCGAGTTTCAACTTAGAACGCTTCAAATTTGACAATATAACACTAACCTTCTTTATGCCACTAGCTCCAGAAACATGGGCAGTGGGAGGGAGGAGAGTGGAAGGGAACTGTGAGGAAATGGGCAAACCATTTTCAAAGCTGTGATGCAGCAGGGAAGTGGAGTAAGGTTTAAGAAGAGCAAGAGGTTAGATAGGGAGAGGCCGTAAAATGGGGAAAGGGGCAGTTCCCTGATCATTTAAGTGGCATCATCGGGAAGGATAGATGCACCCATTTTATTTCCAGTAAAATCAAAGTCTTCTGCCAGCTTACACTGTCTGAAATGTATTTTGTCATTTGCTAACTAAAAGAGATTTCTCAGTAATTACTGAGCACTTACTGTGTGCAGAGCACTGTACTAAATACCTGGGAGAGTACAACATAATTAACATACATGATCTCAGCTCTCAAGGAACATACAATCTAGTGAGGAAAACAGTCACTAAAACAGAACTCATCTTCCCACCCAAACCCTGTCCCCACCACTGACTGTCCCCATCACTGAGGACAGCACCACCATCCTTCTGGTCTCACAAGCCCTTGGCACTATACTTGATTCATCTCTCTCATTCAACCCATATATTCAATCTGTCACCCAATCCTGCCAGTTCCATCTTCATAACATTGCTAAAATCTGTCCTTTCCTCTCCATCGAAGTGACACAATGATCCAAGCACTTATCATATTCTACAATGAATACTGCATCATCCTGTTTGCTGATCTCCATGCCCCCTGTCTCTCCCCACTCCAGTCCACAGTTCCCTCTGTAGCCCAGATCATTTTTCTAAAAACTGTTCAGTCCATGTTTCTCTACTTCTCCAGAACCTCTAGTGGTTGCCCATCCACCACTGCATCCATTAGAAACTCCTTACCATCAGCTTTAAAGTACTCAATCACCTTGCCCCCTCCTATCTTACCTCACTGATTTCCTAATTAATTAATGTTAGTATTTGTTAAGCGCTTACTATGTGCAGCGCACTGTTCTAAGCGCTGGGGTAGACACAGGGAAATCAGGTTGTCCCACGTGGGGCTCACAGTCTTCATCCCCATTTTACAGATGAGGGAACTGAGGCACAGAGAAGTTAAGTGACTTGCCCACAGTCACACAGCTGACAAGTGGCAGAGCTGGGATTCGAACTCATGACCTCTGACTCCAAAGCCCCTGCTCTTTCCACTGAGCCATGCTGCTTCCTACTGCAACCCACTACATTCTCTTCGCTCCTCTAACACCAACCTACCACCCCATACCTGGAGTTTGTCTATCTCACCACTGATTCCTTGCCCATGTCCTGCTTCTGACCTGAAACACCCTCCCCCTTCACATCTGACAATCGCTCCCTCCACCTTCAAAGCCTTAGTAAAATCATATCTCCTTCTAGAAGCCTTTCCCGACTGAGGCCTCATATCCAGTACTCCCTATCCCTTCTGAGACACCCTTATACTTAGATTTGCACCCTTTATTCACCCCACCCAGAGCCCCAAAGCATTTATGTACATATCCATAATTTTATTGTAATGTTTGCCTCCCCCTCTGGATTGTAAGCTCCTTATGGGCAGGGAACTTGTCCGCCACCTCTGTTATATTGTACTCTCCCAAGTGCTTAGTACAGTGCTCTAAAAACAGTAAGTGCTCAATAAATTCAATCGACTGATGGATGTATTGGGTGACTACTGAGTTCAGTGCATTGTTTGATGCATACCAGGCCAGCACAACCTGAAAAGAAGGTGAGGTCTGAAGCATGGTGAGGACATGTCCAAGCAGAGCTACTGGCATTCAGCAGTTGCAATTTTGCCCTCAAGCCATCACATCACAGTGTAAAGTAATTCTACTGTGAGAAAAGCTGCTTTCCCTTTGAAAGAAGCCTAGTTTTTTCTTTGTCCTGCTGCTAGTTGTCAGATCTGGTTGAAGGAAAGAATTCCAGTGAATGTAGGGATTGTCCATTTCCTATTCCCGCCCCTCAGCTGGAGCCCAATATGTCTGTCGTATCTCTAAACTGTTCGGATAGGAGATGGAGAGAAGCATGGAAATAAATAGGTTGTTATCCATTTATGGACATAATTTGCTATCTTTCAAAATGTCAGGAAAATCACAGGGATCAAAGAACTGTCGGGTCCTTTGGAAGAGATCTGGGTCAGGCGAAACCAGAAAAAGCTCGAAGTCTCAGACTGATGGGTGTCTACCCCATTCTTAGAAATCACCAGGAAAAGAAAATTCCCAGCCTCCCTTGGAAATCCATCCTGCTCCCTACAAACCCATACAGGTACAGTATCTGGTATGCCACTCCAAGCATAAAATTTGAATCTGAGAAAAATTTGTCAAACAAATTTGAAATGGAAAGCAAGCTCAACAAAAGCATATTGCATTTGGAAAAGCAAGAAAGGAGGAGCTGCCTTCACTCGAAATAGAATAAAGGCCACCAGGAAAACCAGTTTCTTTCATTTTCCACTGCCCTTGGCATAAGGACCTGATGAAATTTACGCAAGGTAAACTTAAAACAAATAAAAGGAAATACTTCACACAGCATGTACTCAGGCTGAGGAATTTACTGATGCAGGTCAGAAAGTTAAATACTGTAGGAGGGGGGAATTATTTTATGACCAATAATAACAACATTTAGAGTTATGCACGCCAAAATAAGGGTAATTAAATCTCATGCTTCATGTGGT
The DNA here is from genome assembly GCF_004115215.2 of Ornithorhynchus anatinus. Taxonomy (NCBI): domain Eukaryota; kingdom Metazoa; phylum Chordata; class Mammalia; order Monotremata; family Ornithorhynchidae; genus Ornithorhynchus; species Ornithorhynchus anatinus. Next base: position 45,194,310 of record NC_041753.1, on the reverse strand, counting down.
AAAATGATTGCTGAAGTGGTCAGGAATTTCCTCTCTCTCCCATGAACAGACTTGCTCAATATTCTGGGACATGTTGAGCTTTTTTCTTTTCACCTTTTTTCTGAAACATCACATTATCTGATTTCTAAAGCAGGATTTGAGACATGATTCATCTCAGATGTGATCCTTTGCTCCTGTAAACTTTCCTTCTGTAGGGGAGAGCAAAGTTGCAATGGCCACATTTTAAATAGGACTGAGAGCTAAAGGAGATCTTTTCCTCATTATTTTTTGTGATATTTGTTAAGGGCTGACTACGTTCCAGGCACTGTACTAAGCACTGGGATAGATACAACCTAATCACGTTGGACACAGTCCATGTCCCATATGGACTTCACAGTCTTAATCCCTACTGTACAGATAGGTAACAGAGGCCCAGAAAAGTAAGCAACTTGCCCAATGTCACAAACCAGACATTTGGCATAGACGAGATTAGAACCCAGGTCCTCTGACTCCCAGGCCCATGTTCTTTTCCACTAGGTCACACTGTCTTTTGTCCTGCTCCTCTTCTCCCGTCCTTCCAGCACAAGGGGTTGTGACTGATCTCAGAACTTGGGCTGACAGGAACAGAATGTAGCAAAGAGAACTATCCCTGATCTTCAAGCATTTAGGGAAGGCAGGGCCAACCATGTCACATCTCCACTCAGAGCACATGGCTGACAGGTATTGCCATCTAGAAACCAGTGGCACGGACAATGAGTCGAAAAGGCACAGTGACCTAACTCACCTGACTGACCGAGTCAAACTAGAGAAAATAGCTTGCGGGTGTCTCCGAAAGTCACAGAGGAAACCCACAGCTGGGGAACCATTGCAAGCCTCTCGCTGCTTCGTAGTTTAACAACCCTGACTCTCTAGAAACCCACATTCCTTCCCAAAAATGTAAAGTTAAATGGTCAAAGCAAAACATACCTGGATCAAATTGAATCAGCTTGGAAGGATTAACAGTGAAATCTTTTCCAATTGTGGCTGACAGTTGGTTGACCTTAAAGGAAGATTTTTTATTCTTTTTTGTTTTACAAAGCCAATACAATATCCTGAATGTTTCTCTACCTACTTGTCCTGTCCAAACAAACATATACACTTGAATCTGTTTTCAATATAAAAGCTTTTTCTTAATCAAACCATTAAACATTTAGGCTGCAATAATCTTCTTGGAAGTTTACTGCCAAAGTAATCACAATGGAAAACAAGGTTTTCCTTCTCTTCTTGAAATTAGTGCAAAAATTCCCAGAGCTTTAAAAAATAGTTTCTCTTGATTAAGTGTAAAATCTAATATCAGAACCTTTTTTAAAAAAATAGCTTGGCCACAGGGGTTAAAAAAAAAAGTGGGGGAGAGGGGGAGGGAGGTAGAGAGAGAGATGTAGTAAAGAAGTAGGTTTCCACTGACATCGGAATGATCCATCAACATGCCCTATATGAAAATTTGTTATCCCTACAGAACTTAAAGACACTGGCAGGATTAATTAAAAACCCAACCATGTCCATGGATGTAACCATAACTCTCACTGACTTGAATGAAAGCTTTGTGGAGTGAATTAGGTTGCTAAGGTTTACTGGCATGGAAGTGCAGCCCACACTCTACATGAATACACTGTTAATTTTCCTTGGGGATAATTTGGTAAAACATCGCCCTGATCTCAAGAAGCCACTGGCAAGTGACTAAAATCAGAGAGGTTGGCCGAGATCTTTAGGGAACAGAAGGAAAAAGACTTGTGAAATTTAATTTTGGTGGCATGTGGGGAGGGAAATCCAGGGTCCTTTGCTTTACTATTATAACAACTACTTGGTTCATCTGTCCAGTACAGTAGTAAGGGAATACATCAGATTACACACATCTATCTCTGAGGGGAAAAGGCTTAATGTATTTCCCACAAGTTTTCTCCAAGAATGATTTAGGCAGCTGAACTACCTTCCATAAAACCTCAGGCAACAGTAACATCATTTAGGCTGAAGAACAAAGGGATAAAGGGGGCTAGCAACTGTTAACATTCCTTCACTGAAAGGAAGCACTTGAATCCACCATGCTGAAGTTTCTCACAAGGTACAATTGTGAAGCAGCAAGCCGATGTACCTCTGGATTTACCATATGCTCTAAAGTTCTTTTACCCTCCGTAATGAAGAAGCAGTTACTTAGATATTTACCACTTGTGGGTCTCAAAGCTTAAGTAAGGGGGAAACTGTTTTCAAACAGACAGTGGAAGGCTGTCATAATATATTTCTACTGTCCTCTCTTTATTCCTATTGACACTTAAACAGCAGCTCTTCAATGGGTAGAAAGCACTTGAAAAGGTCATGGGGGATTTACAAGGAAAGATTGCAAGCTCAAGCACTCTGATGTAAAACAAAGCTCATGTTTTACAGGAAATAGAGATCACCAATAGCCTCAGTGAGAGTTGAGAATCAACACAGTTTTTTGCTACTGTGACTGCAAAGTGGAGTATATCATTTGCAGAAAATATGGTGCTTGTGAAAAATTATACTGTATCATATATTCTTCTATGAACATTAATGGGACCTGTGCATTTTGGAAAGTGATCTGTAGTTTGCCTTATAAAGAATAGGATTTAAATCAGAATCTCAGTCAGGAGCTTTTTTTTTTTGTTGGGTCCTGGGGGAATGGGTTGGAAATGCCTTGTTATTTGATACTGGGGTGAGAGCAAATCTTTGTGTTTTGTTTTTTTTTCTGAATCAGTAAAACCCAGCATTTTCTCCCATAAAGGGCCCTAAGAGAAGTTCTAGTTTTAGTTGCCCATCAGAGAGATATTACAGTGTGAAGAAGGAATGAGTTATGCAGCCTTCGCTACATCTTTTTTTTTTCAGTTCTGAGTGAAACAATCCTTCATCTTCACTAGGTCTGACCATTTGCTTGTGAAAGCAAAGGTAAAGTCAAAGTCTAAACAGAAACTGACCAAATGAGAATAACAAACTCTAGTTTTAATAAGGAATTGATGAATATCAGCTGGGACTCAGAGCAGGGGAGGGAGGGGAGGGGGAGGAGATACTTTAGAAGCATTTGAAGTTAAACTTCCCGTCTCTTAAGTCTTCCAGGGATAGATAAGGCCAAGAGAGCTAGTCATTGTAAGAGCCCAAATGTCTTAACCATGTTAAATGTTTCCCACCACAAGATCAGGGGCAATGCTAGCAGATGTTTCAGTCCAGCCTCAGAACCTTAAATAGTTTGTAAATTACCTTTACTCCAACAAAAGCAGAATCCATGGAGTACCCTATCCTGGTGATTTTCAAGGGTAGTGTATCCAGCGTTTCACACACTTCATACTCACTATGCAGCAGTTCAATGCGAGACCACTTGAGTTCTAAGCTGTACATAGGAAGGAAAAGAAACTATCAAAACAACATTTTCTTTGGGAGGCCCAAAGGGATTCATTGCTAACTAAAATCTTGTGATTGGTTATTTTCACTTCATGGCTTCTGATATCATTCATAAATTAAATTAGATTCTTGTTGTTTCTGTATAAGCAAAATAATCCATTAAAAAGAATAGCTTAGTTCAAACATCCTAAACTTCATTTCAGTTTCGGAAATGTAATTCTTCTTATTCTTTCTTTTCTAAGTTCCAAATATGCCTTCTTTTCTTGTATTCTGATAGTCCTTAAACAATAGCAAAGACTCTTCCTACACCACAACCTTTAGTAATACTACTCATTTTCAATCTTATTCACATTCTCTCTCCATTCACCTCTCCCCATCACTCTGAAAGGAATAAGTTTCAAATGACTTTTTTAGTCCCTATGGGAAAACATCCACTGTAGGTACTACTAGATCCTTGCAGTAACTACATACAAAAAAGAAAAACAGACAGTATGCAGATGTATTATAATCATGTAATCGTCTATCGTTAGGTGCAGCCTGATTACCGAAGTGAATTCAGAAGAGTGCGGTTTTGCAAACTGTTTAGTGTCAATATATTTGTATAACTGTGGGAAAATTTGCTATGCTTCATTAAAAATATTACACGCTGTTTATATCACTTTTTGGTGTCAAACTATGTGAGTAAAAAAAAAAATCCGCTCTATGTCCCTTAAGTACTTGATATTCACCCTACCCTCAGCCTCACAGCACTTCGGTACATATTCTTACACTCTGCCATTTCCCCTAACTGAAATTTTAATTTAATATCTGTCTCTTCCTCTAGGTTGTAAGCTCCTTTGAGCAAGGATCTTTTCCACCATCTCTTTTGTATTGTGCCCTCTCAAGTGCTTAGTTCAGTGCTCTGCACACTGTAAGCACTCAATACCAATTGATTAAAGACCTAAAATATATTTGAGGTCATAATATTTGTCAGAGAATGTTTTAATCTGCAGGATCTTTAAACATCCAAGTACTGGATCCTACTAGATGTAATAATAATTGTGTGGTCTTATGTGCTTACTGAGTATTAAGCACTGGGGCAGATACAATGCAATCAGACCAAAGTCATTATCCCAATGAGTCTTGCAGTCTAAGGGGGAGGAAGGACACAACAAATGCACACAACAAATTTATGGCATCACACTGCTTTGATTACTGTATCATCCTCCTTGCTGACCTCCCTGTTTCTTCCCACTCCAGCCCATATTTCACTCTGCTGTCTGGATAACCTTTCTACAAAAATGTTCAGTCCATCTTTCCCCAATCCTCAAGAACCTCCAGAGATTGCCCATTCACCCCTGCACCAAAGAGGACCACCTTACCATTGGCTTTAAAGCACTCAATCACCTTGCACTCCCCTACTTCACCTCACTACCTTCTTACTACAATCCAGTCCACACACTTTGATCCTCTAATGCCAACCTAGTCACTATACCTCAATCTCATCTATCTCACCTCGACTTCTCGCCCATGCCATGCCTCTGGCCTGGACTGCCCTCCCTTTTCATATCAGGCAATTACCCTCCCCACCTTCAAAGCTTTACTGAAGGCAAATCTCCTCCGAGAGGCCTTCCCCAACTAAGCACTCATTTCCTCTTTTCCCACTCCCTTCTGACTTGCTTCCTTTATTCATGCCCTTCACACCCCAGCCCCCAAGCCCCACAGCACTTATGTCCATATCAGTAAGTCATTTATTTATATTAAGTCTGTCTCCCCCTCTAGACTGTAAGCTCATTGTGGGCAGGGAATGTGTCTGTTATATTGTTGTATTGTACTCTCTTAAGCACTTAGTACAGTGCTCTGCACACAGTAAATGCTCAATAGATAGGACTGACTGGTTGATCAATCGAGTGATCCAGTATGCACTTTTCACTACCTTATCCTTCTCCCTCAGCCTTTTCTCTAGACGCCCCTTTTAACAAAGTAGCCCAACCTCTGAACTGCCATTGGAATCATCCCTAAGATGGCTACAAGAGTTATCCCATCAGAGATTTCTTGGGGTAAGGTGGCTGCATTCCAGTACCAAAGCCTGGATTCTTGGTGTCTTCCAGCCTTTTAACTAGGATCAGTGGCACAACCACTATCTCAACCAAGCTCCTTCACCTCTGTGAGTATTTCTAAAGTATCACTGGTAGCAGATGGGCTATGTTGCTTTGACTCCCTACTCAGAGAAAGTATGCTCCCAGCTCCATCATTTTATAGGGCAGATAAGGGAGGTGATGACTGAAACCTACCTGAGGCCTTGGCAGACATACTGCATTTCAAAAAAGTTTGGTGAAAAAAACACTGGCTGTTATATCATAATCTAGCAAGAAAAAAAGTATTCTTAATAGAGAATCCAGCAATAAGAGTAGTAGTTATGGTATTTTTAAAAATTATGGTATTTGTTAAGTGCTTACTATGTGCCAAGCAATGTACTAAGCACAGCACTTATTGTGTGCAGAACATTGTCCTAAATGCTGGAAGGGAATAATTCCCACAAGTGGAAATTAGATATAGTCCTGAGGGGCTGAAAATCTAAGTTTCAAGCTCCTTGTGGACGGTGAACGTGTCTACCAACTCTATTGTATTGTACACTCCTGAGTGCTTAGTTCAGTGTTCTGCAAAGAGTAAGTGCTCAATAAATATGACTGATTGATGGATTGATTTAGGTAACAGAGTAGTAATGATATGAAAGCTCAAACTTGGTGCTATCAATTAACGTGGGGAACATGTGCTCCTTAAATTTGCAGAAGGAACATGATGAAAGGGAATATAAATCAATCCATGGTATTTATGAAGCACTTATTTTGTGCAGAGCACTGTACTAAGCACTTGGCAGAGTACAATACAACAGACCTGGTAGACATGTTCAAGGAGTGAACTTATTTCATTTATTCAATAGTATTTATTGAGCGCTTACTGAGTACAGAGCACTGTGCTAAGTGCTTGAGCACTGACCAACTCATACATATATCATGGGAAAATGTCCTTTTTGGGATTCCACTTTAAAAAAATACCATTCCCCGATATTCATTTCTCTGGTTAGTTTATTTGATACATAGTTAGGGAATGTGAAAATTAAGTGAAAGCAGTTTAAATACAAATTTGGGGTTCAGGAAAGCTAACCATTATTGCATTACAATGTTTATGGGAAGTTGCTTAACCTCTCAGTACCTGTTCCCCCAATTTTCAAGGGATGGTAATAATAGATTTCTACTTCAAAGGGTTATATGAAGCTTAATTAATGTTTGCTAAGTACTTTGAGTTCTCTGATGAAAGGCATTATAAAAGTATGAAGTACTATTATTCTTATAAATGCTCCTGCATTTATACTAAAGGAGTGTATGCCTTAAGGAGCAGGATAGAAATTTTTTTTAAAAAAACAACATTCAGTGCATTTAAGGGTCCCAATGAGAGAGTGTATTTATTGGCAGGTGTGACTATTAAAATTCCTTATTTAAATATAACCAGTACTCAATTGTCCTGGAAGATAGAGACTGGGATAGCGTGGATAATTAAATCCCAAAACCTCATTTTGGGCATAGTTTTGACTCCTGCTGCCATCAGACTGTTCATCATAGGTACCAACAACAATATTGACTGATCTGAGTCCATCTTCTTTCGTTTCCCTGTCTTCCTTTGGGTAAGAGGCAGATGTCAGTGAAACAGCCAAAAGACATAAAACCAGAGAATAGAGAAGAAAACATATTAGGCCAGGGGTCAGCAACTTTTTTGTGCCAAACAACAAAATGTAAGAATGTCATCATGCCATTCTCCAAAGCCCTCCAAAGCCACTTCACAGCAATAGCTGTTGGCAGAGCTAGTCATACTGGCAGGGGGAGAGCAGAACGAAGGAGAAAGGAAAAGAAGGGTACACAAGAGGCAGGGGGAGGCATTGGGAGGAAGGGAGGCACTGCAAGTCTGCCAACAAGCAGCAGGTGCTTTTTAATGGTATTTGTTAAGCACTTACTATGTACCAGGGACTAAGCACTGGGATAGGTAGAAGATAATCAGGTCGGACACAGTCACTGTCCCACATAGGGCTCACAGTCTTAATCCTCGTTTTAGGGATGAACTAACTGAGGCATAGAGAAGTTAAGTGACTTGCCCGAGGTCACACAGCAGACAAGTCACCCTCTAGACTGTAAATTCACCCTCTAGACAGTAAGCTCATTGTGGGCAGGGAATATGTCTGCTATATTGCTTTATTGTACTCTTCCAAGCTCTTAGTATAGTGCTCTGCAAATGGTAAATGCTCAATAAATACGACTGACTGACAAGTGGAGGAGCTGAGATTAAAACCCTGGTCCTCTGAGGCCCAAGCCTGTGCTTTTCCACAAGGCCACACTGCTTCTCCAAGGGCCAGCGTGACTCCAACAACCTTTGCAGCTATTACCACAGGGAGAATTTGGGGAGGAGGGGAGCCAAGGGCCTGAGGGAAGTTTTGCTGTGGGAGAGCACTTTGTTGCCAGTTTTGAAGGCAGAGGTAGGAAGAATGAGGGTCCCAATCAGTGCCTCTGAGCTGCTGGAGGGAGAGCCGGAGACCTTGGAGAGCCCCACAGTTCTCCAGCTGCTCTCAGGGCTTGGGTTTGTGCAGCAGGCCTGGGATGGTGGCTCTTCCTCTAGACTGGGCTGGGAATTGCCAAGCCATATTTGGTTCCATAAAAGCCAGATGTGGCCACCCCTGTTCTAGATAAACATCAGTCTCAGATCATCAGTCTACCCTCTTCCTGACCTTTCTGCTGCCCTTGATATTGTTGCTCACACTTCATTCCTGAAAGTCTTTCTGACTTTGGTTTCAAAGACACAGCACTTTCCTGATTCTTGTCTTCAGTTTCCTTTTCTTCTAATCTTTTAATTCTAGTTTATCCCTCAAGGCTCACTTTGGATCCTTTGCTCTTTTTGCTATTCGTACCCACTCCTTTGGGGAGTTCATTGGCTCACAAGGTTTCAACTAACACATTTAGCAGGAGAGTTTCCAAATTTATATCTCCATCTAGAACTATCCTCCAATATCTCCATTCTAGGATGCCTCCATTTGGATGGCTTAACACCTCAAACTTAATATAGTGAAAACTGAATTCCATACGGTACCTTCTAAATTTTCTATTCCTAAATTTCTCTTCAATGTTGAAAGGATCACTCTCCTCCTTGACCCTCAAACTGCCTCCTATCTTAGAGTCATCTTTGACTCCTGGATACTCAAACCAACCCATCAATAAATAGAAAAGGGCAGTTTGAAAATGAACAAATTCTATTCAATATTTGGGAGTTCTCAAGGGAAACCTGTAGACAATTTCTCCAAAAGAACCTGGAATGAAGGAAAAGTTTTAACAGCCATTCCAGCGGAGTGTCAACAAATAACAGGAGTAAATTAGAATTCTGGCACTGCGCAAGACCTAGTGTTTTGCACTCACCCTTCCACAGACCATCTGTCACTCACATCTGCCCATTCTTAGTAATTCCCCTTGCTCTCCAGTGGTACAACCACAGCTTCACCATCTTGTCTAGATTACTGCAACACATTCTATGCTGTTCTCCCTGCCTCCAGCCTATCCAGTCATGCACAGTCCAGTCCAGTCATGCATAGCTGCAGGAATCATCTTTCTCATACTTTGATATGATCACATCACTCCCTTCCTCAAAAGCCTAATGGGGGCTCCTTATTGCTGCTCGATTCCATCTCAAGCTCTTGACTATCAGCTTCAAGACTTTCTACCAGCTGGCTCCCTCATATCTGTCTATCCCAATTACTTCAGCCTGTGCTCTCCTCTCCACTCAAGCACACTTCTTCATTGTCTCTGAGCCATTTCTAATGCCAATTTCCTGAAGATGTTCTTCCACTCTACTTCATCTCTGTTTTAACGGTACTTAAGCACCTACTATATATCAAAAATTGTTCTAAACTCTGGGGTAGTTACAAGTTAGGTCAGACCGGTCCTTGTCAAGCATGGGGCTCACACTGTAAATATTATTATTAAGTTGTTCTTTCCGATTCATAGCAACTCCATGGATTTACTTTCTCCAGAATGCCCTGTCCTCTGCCATAATCCACAACCTTTCTAACAGTTCTTCCGCTATCTTTATTTTGGTCTCTATCCATCTAGCTGCTGGTCTGCCTCTTCCACATTTTCCTAGCATTAGTGTCTTCTCCAGGGAATTAGTCCTTCTGATTATGTGTCCAAAATATGCTAATCTAAGTCAAGTTATTTGCCTTTCCAAAGACCACTTTGGTTTAATTTGCTTTAAATTTGATTGAATTTAACCCCCATTTTACTGTTGAGCAAACTGAGGGCCAAAGAAATTAAGTGATTTGCCCAAAGTCACACAGCAATCAATTGGCAGAGCAACTGGCAGAACCAATATTAGAACCCAGGTCCTCGGACTCCCAGGTGCATGCTCTTTCGACTAGGCCATGCTGCTTCTCTTTCCCTTCTAAACCCTAAAACCCTGCCTCCAACTTGAAATCTTCCCTTTTCATCCCCTCTAGCTCTTACTGGCCTGATCACCATCCACACAGCACTTATCTACATCCTTCTACATTTATGAGAAGCAGCATGGCTTAGTGGAAAGAGCATGGGCTTGGGAGTCAGAGGTCATGGGTTCTAATCCCGGCTCTGCCACGTGTCAGCTGTATGGCCTTGGGCAAGTCACTTCACTTCTCTGTGCCTGAGTTACCTCATCTGTAAAATGTGGATGAAGACTGTGAGCCCCACGTGGGACAACCTGATTACCTTTTATCTACCCCATTGCTTAGAACAATGCTTGGCACATAGTAAGCGCTTAACGAATACTAACATTATTATTATTATTATTATTATTTTAAGCCCTCGTAGCTCCTTGTGGGCAGGGAGTCTACCAACTCTGTTATATTGTACTCTCTCAAGCACTTAGTACAGTGCTCTGTGCATAGTAAGCACTCAATAAATACAACTGTTTGATTGCTTGTACTTTTACTGACTGCTTCCATTTTCATGTTTGTTTGCCTTTCTATTAGGCAACTCGAAGGCAGGGATTTTGCCTTTTTCTCTTGAAATTTGACCATAGCATCCGGCACTTGGTCTTGCACAAAGGACATGCAAGTTAAAAACTGTCGATGATGGTGTGTATGGGAAGCAGCGTGGCTCAGTGGAAAGAGCACGGGCTTGGGAGTCAGAGGTCATGGGTTTGAATCCCAGCTCTGCCACTTGGCAGCTGTGTGATTGTGGGCAAGTCACTTAACTTCTCTGTGCCTCTGTTACCTCATCGGCAAAATGGGGATTAAGACTGTGAGCCTCATGTGGGATAATCTGATTATCCTGTATCTACCTCAGCACCTAGAACAGTGCTCTGCATGTAGTAAGCACTTAACAAATAGCAACATTATTATGTTAGTGAAGATGAATGTAGCATTGTCCTTTGATTTGAAGATGCTGCCGAAGGTGAGACCGTAGCTATGAATATTAGTGTCACAGAAAGAAAATTTATTGCACACTTAGTCCATGAAAGTTCAGTAGTGTACCATTTGGGCCCTTTGCCATTTTGGGTGAGGACTGCTCAGGTGTCAGTGAATAAGACAGGGAAATATATGTCCTACCACTATCAAGATATGATCTTGAGTTGTTTTTGCAGTAGTCTGAGCCATCCACACTCTCTTACCTGGACCCCTTCTATCTGTGAACAGATTTGGAAGGCCTGATCCCTGCTACTGACTGTGATTGCCCACCACCCCCCACCAACCCCAATTAGCAAAGGCTCTGATGAGGAAAGACCACTCTGAAACAAGTGCACCTAAATCCTTCATTGAGCTATGCAGTGTCACCCAGAGCTGGGATACTGATTCCACACTGAAAACAGACCAGCATTTCGTCTGACAAACACTCTTCTCAGAAGCAAAAGGAAACTAGCCAATTTTGGAAAATAAATTTAAAAAAGCTCTTGCCAGAAATGCAACATGTAAACTTTAGCAACATAGTCAGTGATGGTATTTTTTTCTGGAAACATTTGATGGGTTAGGGTCTATGGCTCAGTCAACCAAGACCTTGTCTTTCTAAATATACTTGGAGAGCCATATTAGAATAGAAGTTTGCTTGATTACAAGCTGAATATTGTGAGCCAAACAAATACTCACTCACTGCCTGGCACCCTACATCTGGAAGTTGATTTGATTCTTCTTAAACTTTCTGGGTTCAAGTCAAGATCTGTTGGGCCAGACTCTTAATCTGGGAGACCCTGAATCCCAAGAAGATCAAGATTGAGGAAGTCAGCAGCTCCCTATAGTGAGTCTGGGTTATTGTTTGACCAAGAATGCCCCTCCTCCAGGGCAGTCTGGTCTCTCAGAACAAAGACCAGAACTTGATGGGGGCTGGTCAAATGGACCTCTAGATTGGTCTCAGTCTTTATGGGGTTCTTAGGACCAGGGGAAGACTCTGAATTGGTATGGTGTCTCCAAGGTTTTGAAAACAATTAAAGAGTGAAACACTTAAAGCAGAGGGGAGTCCTAATTGGAACCATGTGGATATAGGTGGAAACTGATCTTCCCTAGAACTGCAGGGAACCCAACAGTGTCAGAACCCCAAATGTTCATTTCAACCAGTTCCCTGTCATGATGCTGAAGGATGAAAAAGATATGGTCTTCTCGGTGAAGGAAATCACTGGCTCAGAGTTAAACCATTAACTGGTGAGGTCTCGAGGATTTATTTGGACCTAAGCCGCCTCTGATTTTCTTAGAATTTAGAGTAATAAAATGCTCTTATTACTCTGCTCCCTCTTTACAAATACTGTAACTCATTGACACTAGAAAATCAGGCTCCTTTTGAAGGGGCAATTCAGTCGGTCAAATATTAGTTTAGCCTCAACCGAAGAAGTTATTTATCTTCCACAGAGACTAGAGAGTCTGTTGCTATGTTCCAAACCCAAAGGAGACTAAAGTTCAGTAGTGGCTGAATGCTATTCATCCATTATGTATATATCTCTCTTTATATATATAGCAGACTAAATGAAGCAGACTTCAGTTCACCATTTGGGTCACCATCTTACTGTCTTCTGAATGGCTAGCAAATCTTCCAGGACAGAGAACCCTCACAAATGAAATGACTTCAGTTCTAGTGGCTTATGCGGCACCATTCACAATCTCTCACCTCTGCCCCATCACAATCCATCAGCAGATCTTGGATCTGACAAATGATAAGTAAATATGGTGAGAGATTCACCAAGATTTTTTAGCTTCACCACGATGAATTGAGTAGGATTTGAAGATGCGCATTCTGACCCTCTTTCCAACACCACTGGAGTGAAGCAGGGCTGTGTGGTAGGTCCCAGTCCTATTCAATGTATTCCTTGCCATTATGCTTAAGATGCATTGAAGAATTTCAAAGCTAGAGCCAGAGCATGACTATGAGCCACCAAAACACTTTTCCAGCTCAATAAACTGTAAGCATCATCGATACTCCTTGAGATTGCAGTTTGGAAATTGCTATATGCTGATGATTGTGTGATTTGTAGGCACATACCAAAAAAAAAGACATACTAATGATTCTGAGTCACAGTGCTATGGACTGACTATAAGACTGAATGAATCTAATCTATAGGGAAACCCTAAATACTACCAGTGACTTTCTTTGGCAACCCAGAACTGAATTCTGCTACCTAGACACCACTATCTGAAGTTGCAACAACAGACAAAAATGTAGGAAACTGAATCAACAAAGACAACTTGCGTTTTGGCAGACTGGAAAACAGAGGGTGGTGACAGTGGAGCATCAGGTTCCATAACAAGTTGAAGGTCTGTAGACTCTTGCAGTGTTCAACCTTCAATATGGCTAACTACAGAAGACACAGCCAGCTCCTGGAGCAGCTTTACCATCATCTCAACATCAAAGAGCAGGACAAGGTATCCTGGAATGCAGTCAGCTTCCCAGCATTGAAGTAATGCTCAGAGCAAAACAGCTCTGCTGGGCAAGGTACGTGAGGAGACTAGGTGGTTGTGTGACACATGAGTAGTTTTCTGTGATGACAGGTGAGTCTTGGTCCTGAAACTTTGGGACCGAGAACCAACGGAAAGGGGGTACACAGAAGCCAGGAAGGAAGAAAAGCAATTTGAAGACCCTGGGAAGCACAGTACTAGATAACATGACATAGCAGCAAAATGTTGGGTGACCACTGCAGCAAACAGACAATGGTGTAGTAGCTAGAGCACGGGCCTGGGAGTCAGAAGGTCATGGGTTCTAATCTCGGCTCTGCCACTTGTCTGCTGTGTGACCTTGGGCAAGTCACTTCATTTCTCTATGCCTAAATTACTTCATCTGTAAAATGGGAATTAAGACTGTGAGCCCTACATGGGACAGGAACTGTGTCCAACCCTATCTGCTTAGTACAGAGCTTAGTACAGTGGCTGGCACATAGTAGGTGCTTAAAAAATACCACAATTATTACAAGCCTGGCAAGAAATTATTACAAGAAATTAGTGAGGGGCTGCTCTTACTGAGGAACAACTTCTCAAATATCGTGATACCAGGAGGTAGCTTTGAAAACAGAGACAGACCATGATCAGACAAAAATATCAATGCAGCAAAGAGCTATTTTTATGAGCAAACAATTCAAAAGGGAAGATTAATCAAACATTGATCTTTTCAGGTATATTTGCAAACATGGATAGGATCTCACCATCAGTAGAGTCATCTTTGAGAATGAAGGACATCTACATAGAGGTAGAAAAAGAAATTCAAAGACGCAATCTGTGTTTTACTAGCCCTAGACTGTAATCTCACTGTGGGCAGAGAACACATCTGCCAACATTTATACTGTATTCTCCCAAGCGCTTAGTACAGTGCTCTGCACACAATAAGTGCTCAATAAATATGATTGATTGATTGAGTTAAAGCAGAAATTTGTGGAGATGAGAGTTACCATTGAAAAGCAGTGGATTAGGAGAACCTTTGGGAGAAAACAAACATTTATTTTAATAATTTCCACAAAAAGAGAGGGAATCTTTGTCAATTGCTGAGAAATTATCTTACTGGCTGTAAAGAGCATTACTACATCACTTTGCTGGGATGTTGGGATGAGTCAGGAGACTTGGGCTCTAATCCTGCCTCTGCCACTTGCCTATGTGACCTTGAGCAAATACTTCAACTTCTCTGGGTCTCAATTTCCTCATTTATTAAAATGGGGATACGATAGCAATTCTCCCTTGCCCTTAGACCGTGTGCCCCAGGTGGGACAGGGATTTTGTCTGATCTGCTCGTATTGTATCTACCACTGCACTCAGTACAGTGCTTGGCACAGAATAAGAGTTTAACGAATACCACAATTATTAGTCTTTTTAGAGTCCTTCAGGTAACAGTAATTCAGTAATCAAGCCATAAATAACAGCCTCTCTGTTTTTGCATTTGCACTCCCAAGGGAGGAGCTCATGACCCCACAAGAAAACCAGAATTGCCCACCCTCATCATTATCACAGGGATCATGTCTACCAACTCTGTCTATTGTACTCTCCTGAGCACTTAGTACAGTGCTCTGCACCAGTAAATGCTCAATAAATACCACTGACTGATGGATTGAGTGATCAACATTATTTAATAAGAATCCTATATTGCAGCTGAGGAGTGAACTGGGTTCTGGGGACAACATAATCAAAATTGGCCACTTCGAATCCTTAGGTGGCTCAGGTTTCTTTCTTTTCCTTGTACCTTAGTTCTCCTTTAAATCCTGGAAACAAGCGTTTTAATTGCAAAAGGTTTCACGAGGCATTTCACTCCTAATGTCCGGCCTAACGACTGTGCTGAGAGCATTTCCAGTCCTCAAACTGCAGATAGCCACAGGGTAATTATTAGGCATTTAAAAGCATAAGCAGCCAGGATCACTAGAGTGTTTTAGCTGAATTTATCTGGGATACTCTAGAGACATCTCCTGGTAAGCCCAGAGATTGCAGTTTAGCATGTTAACCTTTTGCGGTCCTTCTTTCCCGCCGTTTTGACTCAATCGATCGGTCAGTAGTATTTATTGAGTGCCTACTGCGTGCAGATGACTATACTAAGCGCTTGGGAGAGTACAATATAACAGAGTTGGTAGACCTGTTCCCTGCATGCAGTGAGCTCTTCCAAGTCCTATTCATTTTGTTCAAGTTAAAGAAAAAAATTAGTAATGCACAAAATGAAAAAAAAATTTAAAACATTTATAACTTTCATTAATTCAATTTGTTATAAATTTTGATAAGATTATGTTCTTTACTTAAGGCCTGGATCAGCTGACCCAGGACTGCAAAGGACTAATGGTAGTGTACTTGGAAGGAAAACAAAATTGTCCTGACAACCAAAGTATTTCCTCATCCCATTCTCCTGTCCAATTTAAGCCCTGCTGATGTCCAAGTGTAAGGGTAAGGTGATAAGAACACCATACTCTCTCATGCTCAAGTGAAAAACCCAAGATAAATGGAAAAATTCAAGGGAGGGGTATGGCATTATGGGAATGAGTAAACAAAAAGTTGATAGCAGACACAAAGGCAGGCAGGCAGGAAGGAATCTGATAAACCTTCAGTGACTTTAGTTTCTTTGACCTTGAGTCAGTTAGTAAGTTATTCCATGCTCTAGAAATGGGACCCTGCAGCAAATGGCTGATTACTCGTGTTAATTCTGAGAATTTTGATAATCTCTTAAATTTAAATATTGCTTGATTCCTTAAGTCCTTTTACTATATTTTTCCCATCCCCTTCTGAAAAGAATTGATCACATTTATTGAGTGCTTACTGTTTGCAGAGCATTGTACTAAGTGCTTGGGAGAATACAATATAATAGAGCTGGTAGACTGTTCTCTGCTCACAAGGAGCTTACAGTCTAGAGGAAATGTCCATTTCACTAGCAAACAGAAACAATCACCAGCTTTTAACTTTTCCTTCACTTTCTTTAAAGAATGGGGAGGGTCCAGTGGAGGCAAAATACTCTTTGGTTAAAAATATGAAACTATGAAACCCACATTTTAAATTTCTGGCCACCCAAGCAGAATGGAGGAAGGGCCTTAAAGAGAGAAGAGGACATGGGTGGAGAAAGGGACAGCGAGAGAGAGAGAGGAAGAAAGAGAGAGAAGGAGAGGGGGAGAAGCCTTGAAAAGTAGAGAAGACAGCAGGAAGGAAAAGGGGAAAGTGGGGTATGGGGGGGAACTCACCAAATCGCTGGTATGGTCTTCTACTGCCATGGATGCCCACACTTTGTTCCTCTAGTGCTAACCTTCTCACTGTGCCTTGATCTCGCCTGTCTTGCCGCAGACCCCTAGCCCATGTCCTGCTTCTGGCCTGGAAAGGCCTTCCTCCTCAAATCCGACAGACAATTACTTCCCCCCTCTTTAAAGCCTGATTGAAGACTCATGTCCTCCAAGAGGCCATCCCAGACTAAGCCCCACTTTTCCTCATCTCCCACTCCCTTCTGCTTCGCCCTGACTTGCTCCCTTTGCTCTTGCCCTCTCCCGGCCCCACAGCATCTATGTACATACTGTAATTTTATTTATTTGTATTGATGTCTGTCTCCCACGCATCTAGGCTGTAAGCTTGTTGTGGGCAGGGAATTTCACTGTTCATTGTTGTATCGTACTTTCCCAAGCACTCTTTACAGTGCTTTGCACACAGTAAGCTCTCAACAAATACAACTGAATGAATGAATGAGTGAATTACTGCCAGCACCACTAACCACTTCCTCTGCCGTCACCACCCAGCTACCACTGCAATTCAAGAGGCCTTTTCTGGGGCCATTCCTGGGGAGTTTCTGGCACAGCTGAAACAAAGCATTCTGGCTATCCAGAAACCCCTAGGAATCTCCCAGAAAGAGCTGGTTCAGCCAAGGCACCAGTGAAAGAAAAGAGGAAGGAGGCCACACAGCTTCTTTGCTCCTCCTTTTCCTTCCTCCCAGCTGGGGCTGTCGGGTCCCTTCTTGCCACGGCCAAAGGCAGCATCCGAATGAGTCCTGTCTAATTCAAGATGTCTGATTACTTTAATGAAGGCCCTTCTTCCTTTCTGAGCCAGATTTTTAGGAAGGCCATACCTAAAAGAAGAATTGGTTCCAGATATTTGGCCACCCCTAGGCAAGGAAAAATGAATCTTGCACCCCTGTTTCATATGACGCCAGCACAATACACCGCAAGAGCATGCAACGTTTTGTACAATGGGAACAGAGTGGCACAGTGACATCCTATGGACAGCCTTCAAAGCCCCCAAACCTAGAGAGGTTCCCTGGGGAGACCCCTGAACCCTCAACCTTTGTTTCATAGCATTCCCCTTCCACGTCCCAGTTTAGAGAGTTGCTGCTTCTGACTCGGATTAAGGGTTTTCAAAAACACTCATGGCTCCCGCACTGCACTGATACCCTAACTCAAGCTGGGCCACCCCCCGCACCATGCAGCTGCCCCCTCTGACTTACATTCTGAGGCAGTTGCCTCACTCACCTTCTGAAACCTGCCCCATTTAACGACCTAAACCTCAGAAGGTCCTCTGCTGTTAAATTCACAATTTTAGCCCACATAGACCTGTCAAAACAGAAGACTCTTTGTGGTTGCTGGGTGGGTGTGCTCTCATGCACAGTGAGGACATATGTTTCCTCACATCGAGAAAGTGACTGGCTTTCCCTTTACTGAACACTACTTAAGAGGAAATCCTTCTTTCCCACTCTCCTCTATGTTTCTTGAATCAAATTTATGAGATGAATTTGTAAAAATTTTCTCTCAGCTTAATAACCAGTCAACCTGGGTTCCGAAAACACACTATATACCACCCAGTGGTCTAATAGGCACGGAACCCGGCATGCCAGATCATTTAATATGCAAACTCTCAGTTACATTTGAGGAGTGGCAGAGTTCCCGGTTGGGTCTGTGACTTGAAACTCCAAGCTATCTGAATTCAGTTCCAAGGATGGATTGATGATATAAAGAATGGTTTTACTGTTCAAATCCTTCTGGCTGAATCTCTCATGGATAAATTCACCTGTGAAAAAGAATAAAGGATCGCTAAAAAGGGCAGTTACAGAAGAGAGGGCATGGTTATGTGATTTCTTTTAAAATACTTTCCAATACAATCAGGACAGCTCAGCTTTAGTTTTTCAGAAATGAGAACCATTCCAACTGCTTTAAGCTCAGATGGGGATCATAAGGAAGCTTCCAACCCTTTAAAATCATTTTACGTTTAGTTCGGGAAAATCATGTTTAGCAACAAAGGAAAGGAAAAGGAATAGTGGGATATGCTAGCAAAAGCAGCTTCCCCATAGCTCCATCCTGTTTAGTTCTATCAATCTTCACTGTTGTTACAAGGCAGAAGTGACATATAACCCAAGCAAAGCACCAGGCAAGTAAAAGTGGATTACAAAATTGACATGGTATGAGGATTTATTTTAGAACTGAAAATCAGTTACAAAGATTAATTTGGGACTAACACTCTTCCTTTCTCAGTAGATATTACAATCTGGCAACGAAAGAAAGTTATAAACAATAAACAGCTGGGTATCTGAATTGAGTTTCCCTACCCAAGATGAATGTAGGGGTTTTAGCCTTTAAATCCTCTTTAATGGCAGTATTGATTTATCAAATGCATCTATCACAAAGCCTCTGGGAGTGTTTACCAAATGGCCATCAACTTAATTTAATTACTCTCCAGCACTCCAATCCTTGATGTGAGCCACTGGGTGTTTTAAAACAAGCAATTATAAGGATTAAGGAACCCAATACCTGTTGTTATATTTTCCAGATGCCCATAACGGGGGCCTTGTAAAATATTGAAGATAATTTGGTCAGCCTCCGTGTCAGGGTCGAATGCCTTCAAAACATGTGAAGTGATGTAAATTCCGTAACAGCCGTTTTTCAGGAACTCCACTTTGGAAGGACAATGTAGACGGACAATGCGTGGAGCTGTTTTGTCTAGTTGGTCCACCTGAATCAGTACCAATGACACAGGCACTTATGAATATTAAGCTCTATCTACTGAGGGTTCTAAAGTTTTAAAAAAAGATTATTATAAAGAGAAGTTTGGAGCACATTTCTTTCTAAAGGAACCAAGCATTAGATCACCCACCCACACCTAACTTCTCACTTCTCCCTCCAGAGGCTGGGAAGAATAGATGGACGAGTACAGGAAGTCCCCCGACTTAAGATGCTTCTCCTTAAGATGAACAGGACCACAAGAAGCAGCGTGGCCTAGTGAAAAGACCACGGGCCTGGGAGTCAGAGGACCTGGGTTCTAATCTCTGCTCTGACACTTTTCTGCTTGGTGACCTTGGGCAAGTCACTTAACTATCTGTGCCTCAGTTGTAAAATGGGGATTAAAGCTCTGGGCCCCATGTGGCATACTGACTGTATCCAAACTGATTATCTTGAATGTACTCCAGTGATTCGTACAGTGCCTGACACATAATAGGCACTTGACAAATACAGGGTTTGGCACACAGCAAGTGCTTAAGAAGTACCACAATTATTATTAATGGAGCTATGTAACCTGAGTACACAATCCTGGGTAATTTTTGGCAAAAACAGGGTATCTGACTTTGGTTCAGGAACTATTCAGCACTATTTCTCTGACAAACTTGGTTCTGATTTACAAGGTTTCAACTAATAATGCAGTTTGCAGGAACCAGTTTTGTCATAAATCTACAGACTACCTTCTGCTGCCTTCTACAATATAGGCTGCTTTCATTAAAAGGAACTTAACAAGAGTAACAATAGCAAGCATAGTATTCGTTAATTGTTTACTATGTGCCAAACACGGTGCTAAGCAACGGGGCAGATAGATATAAGAGAAGAAGGTCACACACAGTCCCTGTCCCATCTGGGGCTCACAGTCAAAAGAGAAGGGAGAACGGAGATTTAATCCCTATTTTACAAATGACAAAACTGAGGCCTTGAGAAGTAAAGTGACTTGTCCAATGTCACACAGCAGACACATCAGTAAGGCTGGAACCCAATTCTGGTTTTGAAAATAGTTCAGAGGGGATGGTGGTAGAGGGCAGCAGCCTCTTCAGCTGGTGGAGAGCAATATCCTGGGCTAGAGTGGGGCTGTAGTGTCCAAGAATAACAATAATAATAATAATGTTGGCATTTGTTAAGCACTTACTATGTGCAAAGCACTGTTCTAAGCGCTGGGGGATACAAGGTGATCAGGTTGTCCCACGTGGGGCTCACAGTTTTAATTCCTATTTTACAGATGAGGTAACTGAGGCCCAGAGAAGTGAAGTGACTTGCCCAAAGTCACACAGCTGACAAGCAGCAGAGCTGAAATTAGAACCGATGACCTCTGACTCCCAAGCCCAGGCTCTTTCCACTGAGCCATGCTGCTTCTCTGAACTGGGATAATGGGAGGTGGTAATGGTTTAGAGGGGCTTTAGACCCCCTCAGAGACCTATGGGGACCAAGCATTATCGGGGAGGTGTCATGAGGTAATTTTACTAGTACTATAAGCACCCTATGGACAGGGAACTGGTCTACCAACTCTGTTATATTGTACTTGTTCAAGTGGTTACGACAGTCCGCTGCACACCGTAAGCAATCAATAAATATGTTGATAGATTGATTGAGTGAAGGGTCACAGCATATGGTGTCTCTGCAATCCAAAGCCCAGTCTGACCAGGACGGCCCAGTCTGGCCATCACAGCCAATTAGATGCTGTCTCCCCATCCACCTAGGTACCTGTCGCTGCCCTCCGACCCCAGCTGTGCCCTGAGCCAGGTTGCCAGAGCAAAAAACCTCCTCATGACCTGCTCATTCATACTCTCTCTTCCCTCCTTGCTATCCTCTTTCATTCCTATCAATCAACCAATCGCATTTATGGAGCACTTACTGTGAACAGAACAGTGTACTAAGTGCTTCAGCGAGTACAATAGAACAGAGCTGGTTGATAAGTTCCCTACCCACATCAAGCTTACAGTTTAGAGGGGGAGACAGACATTAATATAAATATAAAATTACAGATATGTACATAAGTGCTGTGAGGCTGAGGAAGGGGTGAATATAGGGTGCAAATCCAAGTGCAAGGGTGACACAGAAGGGAATGGGAGAACAGAAAATGAGGTTTTAGTCAGGGAAGGCCTCTTGGAGGAGATGTGCTTTTAATCAGGTTTTGAAGGTGGGGCAAGTGACGGTCTGTCGGATTTGAAAAGGGAAGGTGTTTCAGGCCAGAGGAAGGATGTGGGCGAGAGGTTGGCGGTAAGACAGAGGAGATCAAGGTACAGTGTGTAGGTTGACATTAGAAGGAGCAAAGTGGGCAGGCTGGGTTGTAGTAGGAAAATGGCCAGGTAAGGTGAGGAGTTTCTGCTTGATGCATAGGTGGATGGGCAACCACTGGAGGTTCTTGAAGAGGAGGGAAACATGAACTGAAAGGTTTTGTAGAAAAGTGATTCAGGCAGCAGAGTGAAGTAGGGACTACAGTGGCGGGAGAGACAGGAGGCAGGGAGGTCAGCAAAGAGGTTTATGCATAATCAACGGGGGGATAGGGTGAGTACTTGGATTAACATGGTAGTCGTTTGGATGGAGAAGAAAGGGCGGATTTTAGCAGTGTTGTGAAGGTAAAACAGAAGGATTTGGTGACCGATTGAATATGTGGGTTGAATGTGAGCGATGAGTCAAGGATATCACTAACATTATGGGCTTGTGAGACAGGGAGGATGGTGGCCCTGTCTACAGTTATGGGAAAGTCAGGGAGCAGACAGTGTAATTCATGCCACCCTCCCACATCCACCAACTCCACCACTGAGGTTTCTCAGGGAAGAGGAGTAAGAGCTGGGGACCAAGTGGGAGGGACTGATCTAGCCTTACATAGCCTTACAGCCCTATAAGAGCCAAACTGTGGGTGCGTATTCCCATTGAGTTGTGGGGAGAACTGCTTGAGTGAGGGGTGGAAGAGGCAGGAGAAAAGTCACCTCTTTCTAAGGGTTTATGTTCCATGCTCAAAAGGTCGAGGCTAGAGTGAGCTGAGAAGAGTTTGGGGACCAAGGCTTCAGCCCTACTCCTGGCATTATCAAATGATACTGCATACATAAAGTGTGTGATGTCATGAACATTCTGGTAAGAAATATTTTCTAATTTCATAAAAGTGGAACCTTAGGGCAATGACCATCTGGAAGCAACTTGTGAGCTAATAAGAGCATCCTAAACAGTGACCTTTCCTTTTTTTAATATGTTCAGAGATGAGGAAATCATTTGGGGTGTAACAACATTTTCCTATGCTTAGTTGTGTTGTGTTTGAGGCTTCTAAAATAGAAACTGTTTTCAAAATGCAAAATGACTCTTGCAGTAATTAGCTTGACTCACACACTACACAGCTTTTGCCAAAATAGTTGCCTGTTAAATACAAAGTTTCCTTTGAAAGCAGAAAACCACAAGTTAGTAAAATGAGATATCTGTAAAGTAGAAAAAAAGACCTTGGCTACCATGACGAGAGAGCATATTTGACTTGCATGAAAGAATTCATTGATGGATTGGAAAGTGAATGGTGTGTTTTCCATACTTGCCTGGATAATGAAAGACACAGGTTCTTGAGATAGCTTTCCATCTACAAGAAAGCCTTGGTTTGTCCCGTCAGAAGCCACAAAAGTGAATAGATCGATCTGGGAGCCCCCTTCTATATGCCTGTAGGCTACATTCATGTTGTCCACATCCTGTTGGGTGAAATTGCGCTGTAGTAGCACAGCTCCCCTAAGATAGAGCTGACCATATTGAGGAAGCTGGACCAAGAGGAAGGTTAGATTATGGGCTGGAGTATCTGGATCTGACAGCTGGAGGAAGTCAGGAGAAAGGAGCATCATGGCACCCTCAAATAATCTGATTCCCTTGTTCCTGGAAACCACAGGCAAGGCGTGATCCACAGTCTCCAGTATAATCTCGAAAATCCCGTGCTTGGTCTTCAGGCCATTGCTAACGATGAATCTGGCAAAGAGAGGCAAGGCAGCCTTCAGCATGGGTTCTTGTTTCACCATCTACTGAAATGAAATGATAATACACACCTTTACTAAAGAATCTGCCTCTCAACAACTCTGAAATGCAAATTAAAAGCTGTTCTCAGAGGAGGCTTTTAGGTGTTTGGACAAAAATCCTGAGCTAAGGGTGAAACTGACTGGCCTAAACTCACATAAGTTTACACATGTAAATATATCTATGTAGATATCTACCTATCTAGATAGATATTTATCTCTCTATATATACACACACATATGTGTATATATATATGTATACATATACATATGTGTATATATATATGTATATGTGTATATATGTTACAAAAAACCTGCCATATAGTTTCCCTTCAGGTTTGGGGATGACGCTTTTGATGATGAGATTGTGTTGTCTTTTTTATTGGTGTGTCAGAGTGCAGTTGACAAGACCAATGCATCACCAATCCCCTCCAAACCTTTTGCACGTAAAGACTGTTCCTTGCTGCACTGTTGAAATCATTTAGACTTGGTGATACTTTCATTTCTCTTTCTTCGCATTTTGATCTCCTCTAAGCTTCTCTTAAACAGTCAATCCATCTCTAGTGGCTGCATGCCAGGCTGATCTGTCCTCTACTGCTATCTCCCAACTGTCCACCACTCTGCCCCATTGTTTGGGGTTTTGCTTCACAGTGCTCAATAAATATTATTGATTTACTGATTGATTGTGTCTTTTCCTACCCACTCTGTTTCTGGTTACTTCACTTGGACTAACCATAGAGCAGCTGTTTAGATATTTACAGTGCAATCAATTGATCAATGGTATTTATTGAGCACTTAGTTCAAGAGCACTTTACCCAAGACTTTTGTGAAAGAGTGGGTTCACCTTTCCAGGGCCACTGTTCAGACCATTCAGGAAAATGAATGTGTTCAACCACCCATATTCCCCCTAGGGAGTTATTAGTAGGGGAGGCAGCATAGTCTAATGGAAAATAATAATAATAATGTTGGTATTTGTTAAGTGCTTACTATGTGCCGAGCACTGTTCTAAGCGCTGGGGGAGATACAGGGTAATCAGGTTGTCCCACGTGAGGCTCACAGTTAATCCCCATTTTACAGATGAGGTAACTGAGGCACAGAAAAGTGAAGTGACTTGCCCACAGTCACACAGCTGACAAGTGGCAGAGCCGGGAGTCGAACCCATGACCTCTGACTCCGAAGCCCGGGCTCTTTCCACTGAGCCACACTGCTTCTCTGTACAGTCCTGGGAAAATACATAGTCCTGGGAGGCAGGTGAGGCAGGGGAGGAAGGGGAGTCAATTAACCTCCCTTTGCCTTGATTTTCCTGTTATCTGAAAATGAAAATAGCATATTTTCTGTCTACCTCCCAAGGAAGGAGGTCAAAATGAGAAACTGATAGGAAAGCACTTTGGAGAAAACAAAAGTGTCACACAACTTCCAAGTATCATAATCATTATCATTTCCAGCTAGTCCACAGACCTGAGAATTAGATTCAAATCCTGAAAAAGTGAAAAATTAAGAATGAATACAGTAGCCTCCTTGTATCTATCCAGGTCCCCATCACTGAGCCAGCTAAAAGCTACAAGCACATTCCCTCACATTCATCCTGTGGTTCACACTGAGATACTCTGGCAGAACTGGGAAGAGAAATTCACATTAAGGGATGCTGATGCACAATCACCAAATAAACCAGAGATCAAAGAGAGAAAACAGAGTTGTATTCTATCTCCATGCCTGGGATATTTACTTTCAAGCATCAGAATTTCTAAAAATACATAGTTATTTGAGACTTGTTATTTGAGATTCAGCAAACCCTGCTAAAAAACAAAACGACACACGAAAGTCACTCTGTTCTGGCCACTAGTCAAAGCCGCTTTGAGTCCTTCCACCTCTAAACCAGATAACCTCAGTGTCTTTTATTTTTTATTTTTTTAAAAAAAGCTGAAAAAACAAATGGGAACTATTCTCAAACAGTCCAGAGACACTCATCATCTTATAGATGTATATTCTTTTACAGTAACTCATATTTGAAAAGTATGAAAATTGCTGTTTGGAATTAGCTTTTAAATAGTTTTCTTAAAAAATCAATTCCTGAAATTGAAAAGCTGATTACTCAGAATCTAGATGTCCAAATTAAATGGGGTTCAACTTACCCTATATCTATTCCACAGTATGCTTTTTAAAAGTCCCAGGGGACTGGTGATGTGATTTGTCTTTTGTGCTTTATTGCCACAGGGAGAAGAACAATTGATTTTAATAAGCATTTGACTTAAATTCTTTACTTTGATGAAATGGTAGACTTAGCTTACAGCTGGGCACTGTAAGAATGCATTTTTCCATGAATAAGTGAGTTTAATAACCTAACTGCAGCTCTATTTGCTCTTCAACAAAAGAAGTCCTGAGGGAAGTGTCCTGCAGGCTGAAAAGCCCAGGGGCCCCAGCATAAGGGCTCTGGCATTCATTTCCTGGGGTCTTCATCTGGTAAAAATGGTCCTGGGCTATTGAGTGGATCTTCATCCTGAGGACTAGGCTGCCTCCTCCTCTAGACTGTAAGCTCATCGTGGCCAAGGAATGTGTCTACCAACTCTGTACTCTGTACTGTGTTATACTCTCCCAAGTGCTTAGTACAATGTTCTGCACATAGTGCTCAATAAATAGCATTGATTGATTAACTGATGGTAGGCACTTTAGATCCTCTATCAGCATCTTCAGAGGATGGTTTGGCCACCAGCTTCTTGATGTTGTTTCAACCCCACAGCCCCCTAATCTCCTGCTCTGCTTTCTCATGGCTCCAGGCAATCTTTCCCCTGAACAATGGGTTGGCCACCTCTGAGTATGGCTGTTTATCCAAGTGACAACACCTGTGTTGGGTACCCTGTGAAGTTTCAGGGGCTTTAACTGGCAATTGTAAAATCTATGGCTCACCACTTCTTTACTGAACCTCAACACAAAGGGCAGTCTGCTTTCCCCAGGCATACCCATCCTCAGTCTGTGCAGCACATATTTGTCCTTTGTTGTAGTCAAAGAAGAATAATAATAATACTTGTGGTATTTGTTAAGTATTTACTGTTACTATGCTTAGAGAAGTAGTGTGGCTTAGTGGAAAAAGCCTGGGTTTGGCAGTCAGAGGACATGAGTTCTAATCTCAGTTCTACCACTTGTCTGCTGTGTGACCTTGGGCAAGTCACTTAACTTCTCTGTGCCTCAATTACCTCAATTGTAAAATGGGGATTAAGACTGTGAGCCCCACAGGGGGCAACCTGATTACCTTGTACCTACTCCAATGCTTAGAACAGTGCTTGGCACATAGTAAGCACTTAACAAATACCACAATTATTATTATTATTATTGTGTGCCAGGCACTGTTCTCAGCACTGGGGTAGATACAAGCTAATCGGGTTGGACATAGTCCCTGTCGCACATAGGGATCTCCGTCTTATTGCCCATTTTACAGATGAGAGAACTGAGGCCCAGAGAAGTGAAGTGACTTTCCAAGGTCATAGAGCAGACAAGTGGCAGATCTGGGATTAGAACCCAGGTCCTTCTGACTTCCAGGCCTATGCTCTATCCACTAGGCTATGCTGCTTCAGGTGCCACTGATGGTGAAGTTCAGCTGTGACTGCATGTATAGCTGAAAAGGTCAATCAATCAATCAATGGTATTTATGGAGCTCCAAATGCGTGCCCAATTCTCCACAGTCATGGCCAACTTAGAAGCCTGAAAAAACTGACTAACCTGCAATTAAGAAAGCCTATAAACAACTAAAGATCATCATCAGCAACAAAGAGCTATCCTGCTATCCAGGCATTACACTAGCAAATGACGCAAGGAAAGGCCAAGAAGTAGAAAACCAAATCAAAGCCAGCATGGCCTTTGGGAGACTGACAGAAAGAATTAAGCAACAATCAATCAATCAATCAACAGTATTAATTGAACAATTACCATGTGCAGAGCACTGTACTAAGAACTTGGGGAAATTCAATACAATAGATTTGGTAGATGCAAAACCTGCTTTGGGGGGAGACAGGCATTAAAATCTCTAATCTCTCCCCCGATTAGACTGTAAGCCCTTCAATGGGCAGTGGGCAGTGACTGTCTCTATCTGTTGCCGATTTGTACATTCCAAGCACTTAGTACAGTGCTCTGCACATAGTAAGCGCTCAATAAATACTATTGAATGAATGAATGGATGGATGAATAAAATAGATGGGGATAGGGGAAATAGAGTATAAGAACGCTTACATAAGTATTTTGTGGGCCTGGGATGAATAATCAAGGGGTTTTGAGCTACACGGTCAAGTGCATAGCCTACACAGAGGGGAGGGCAGGTGAAATAAGGGGCTCAGCCTAGAAAGGCTTCTTGGAAGACATCTGATTTTCATCGGGTTTTGAAGGTAAGGAGAGTAGTGGTCTGTTATATATGAATGGGAAGGAAGGTCCAGGCCCAAGGGAGAACAAGGGGGCAAGGGGTCGGTGGCAGGAGAGACAAGATAGAGGTACAGAGAGGAGGTTGCTGTTAGAGGAGTGGGGTGTATTGTATTGTATTTGGTATTTGTTAAGCGCTTACTATGTGCCGAGCACTGTTCTAAGCGCTGGGGTAGACACAGGGGAATTAGGTTGTCCCACGTGGGGCTCACAGTCTTAATCCCCATTTTACAGATGAGGGAACTGAGGCACAGAGAAGTTAAGTGACTTGCCCACAGTCACACAGCCGACAAGTGGCAGAGCTGGGATTCGAACTCATGAGCCCTGACTCCAAAGCCCATGCTCTTTCCACTGAGCCACGCTGGTGGGTTGTAATAGAAAATCAGCGAGGTTAGGTAGGAGGGATAGAGCTGATTGAGTGCCTTCAAGCCAATGGTGAGATGTTCCTGTGTAACACGGAGAATGAGACTTGAGCGTTACACTAAACTGAAAGTTCATATAACTGTGGTGGTGTTTTACCTTCTAAATGACCATAAGACCCTGGACTTAGCACAAAAGGCACCTCTAGCATCGTGAGCTGTTTCCTCAGCACTACATAGGAGCTATACTCTGCCCACCTTGGGCAGTGATTGCATCAATGAACTCTGTTGTATTGTACTTTCCCAAGTGCTTAGTATAATGCTCTGCCTACAGTAAGTGCTCAATAATGTCACTGACTGACTGATTGATTGGAATGTACTATCAGTTGTGTGTTGGTCTTTTCAGCAACCTGCATTTATGGATAGGATTTCACTGTCAGTAGATCAAAATGAAAGACAAATAAATCTATATATCCATCTATGGATAAAGTTTCTGCTCCCTTTCACCCATCGCATTTGCCCTAAGCCCTTCCCAATTTGAAATTCCACCTCCTCCAACAAGCCTTCTTTGATTCTCATCAATCTTTCAGCCTTCTCTTGCCCATATGTATTTATTGATTGATTGAGTTATGGCTATCTTCAGTACTTCAGACGAAGATATTTACCCATCACTGGTATTTATTGAGGGCTTACTGTGTGCAGAGCACTGTACTATGTGCTTAGGAGAGTACAATACAACAGTTGGTAGACATGTTTCCTACCCACAAGGAGCTTACAGTCTAGAGGGGGAGACACACTAATATTAATAATTTATGAATATATGCACAAGTTCTGTGGAGTTGAGGGTGGGGTGAACACCTAATGTCCAAAAGGTACAGATCCAAGTGCAAGGACTTGTGTATTTTTGACTATTTGAAATGTCTATGTCTGTCTCCCCCATGAGAATGAAAGCTCCTTGTGGGCAAGGGTTGGGCACTATGCTTTAGTTGTATCTTCCAAGTCCCATTACTGCCATGCTGGCAACACAAAAAAAAGACAGCTTGAGCGCTGCAGGAATACCAACAGAAGGTGCTGTATCACCGATTAGTGCTCCATTTTCTTTATCCTGCTTTCCTGATGATGAAAGGCTCAGATTTGCTCTCCATGTTGTCCTGAAAGAAGTACTTTGTGTTACCCTATCCCCTGATCATTCACTCTCATCCCACCACAGACTTTAGCCAATAACACAAATCCCTCCTTTCCAGTCTGGGTGGAGACCCCTTCATAACACTATTTTTTAACCTGCAGTCTACAGGCTGCATCTAATGTAGAAGGAGCAAGAATCTGACCTGGTTCCAGCAGTAGAGAGGTTATTAGGCCCCTTGCTCAGGCTCCCCAGGTTGGGAATTACTAATCTTCATGCTTCTCCCTGTCTCTCAGTGTTTCTTTACTCAAATGCTGTCTTCATTTTTACAAATGGTTTTTTGATTCAGAACTTCCAGAAAATGGACTCTGAAACTCAACCAAACCAAAAATAAGATAAAGTCCAGAATAAAAGGAAGGTCAGTGAAATGGGTGCTGGTTGCCCATTTGGATTGTATTTTTAAGTCTATAATTACATTTTAGGAGTGGCTGTAGACCTCTGAGGATTGAGGCAATGAATTTTCAAGTACAACCTTTTTTCTTTTTTTTTAATCGAGACCAGAATATCATTTCTGCAATATATGCCCTTTTCCCCTCCACCCCTTCCCACCCACAACACACACATCATTTGAAATATCCTGGACTTTCTGAATCTACTACTCGCCCCGCTTAAATTTACCAGCTCTCATCCTCTAGAGCCTGCCTTTCCTGGCAGCCAAACCTACTCAATACTGCTCCTGTGGCAGGTTCAGTGGCGCCTTTGTTAATAAAGTGTCTTCTCTCCATCTTTCATCCACCCTCCATATTAATCAGCAGCTGCATCAGTGCCTTCCATTCAGGACTGAGATATGAGGGTCAGGAGGGAGCTCTCTTTGCTAACTTCTGTCAAAGTAAAGTACTCTTTCACTTAGCTGAGCCTAAAGAAATGAAGCTGGTGCTCAGCTGTTTTATTTAATTCTTCAAATATTGAATTCAGTTATCAGAATAATTTCAGAGAATGTTTTAAAATTTTAAAAAAGTAGGATTTCCTGATCCAGCTAAATGTTGCAGCTAAATCCTTCCTGGACAATCAGGTCTTTTTACTCTATTAAACATTACCTCATGATGAGGCATTTGTGGAACTAAATCTATTTCTGCCTATGTGAGAAATCATTTGTAATAAAATGCAGAAAATGGGTTCTCTCGCTTGCCAAACCTTCACTTCATTAATGTGATTATTTTTGATGACCCCAGTAGTAAAAAAGACTACATTATGAGTTATTTAAAGGAAAGTATTTTTGCTCTGAATGGTAGGTAGAGAACGGTGCCTGTAATTAACTTTCTCCTTAATGTACCCCTTTTCTTAGGCAAATATTCATATTCCTATTCAGTATCCATCACTCATTTTCAATTTCATCTTGATAATATTAACAAGTTCAAACCAACACAATATTAACAAGTTCAACCCAACGTGATACATTTCAGGAGCGGAATTTCTGTTGACAAGAATAATACATCCTAGGCACCCATTTAAGACTTGCTATTTTGCTTCCCCATTTGGTTCATTGGCTCATGCTCTTTGTTCAGGAGGATGAAGAAAGCCTTGCTTGTTTTAATTTATGGTATTAGTTAAGCGCTTACCATGTACCAGGCACTGTTCTAAGCACTGGGGTGGACACAAGCTAATCAGGTTGGACACATACCATGTCCCACATAGGGCTCAGTCTTAATTTCCATTTTACAGATAAGGTAACTGAAACACAGAGAAGTGAAGTCACTTGACCAAGGTCACACAGCAGACAAGTGGAGGATCTAGGATTAAAACCCAGGTCCTTCTGACTCCCAGGTCTGTGCTCTATCCACTAGACTACGCTGCTACACTTGACTGCAACAACAGGAAGCCTGTATTTACACAGGGTGTGCATGACCTTCAGTAGGTCACTAAAGTTCATTTTTGTATCACAAGGCTGTGCATTTCAAACTCCTCACGGCTTGCCATCCCTGCTTGATAAGCAGGGTCTGACCAACTTGTAAACAGGCACCTTGCCATCAGACAGATGGGAATGAGTAAAGGCAGGCCAGAGACCATATATGAGTATGAAATATGTTTACTGAGGACAGTATTCCCAGCTGGGAGCATCAAGACAGCTGTCCATGCTGACCTAAAATTCATGAGCCAATGGTCAAAGGGACGCAATTACTAACATCGCTAGATCAAACAGAGTATTTGCATAATAAAAATCCCAGTGAAAATTTGCTCTGGACTGATAATACTATTTCAGTTGGCCAGTGAGACACTGGGAGAGTGCTGAATAAGGATGTGTCTCATCAATCACAAAACTTCCCATCTTTTTAAACCCCCTGAGAATGTCACCTTGGGAAATTGAATCTTGCAATTCAAGTTAGATAAAATTAGGTCAGTTCATGTGTGTGAAAATGTAGGCCAAGAACATTCTGTCCATTTTCTCCAGAAAGAAACCTCCAAACCGGTCAGGAAGGCTTAAAAACAATAATGCAGTTGGTACGGGTTATCTCAACTCTCAGATAATGAAGTTAGTCATGTCAAAGAAACATCTCCTTCTATATGGCAATTTTATTATTTCCAATTACTAGCCTTTCACTTTCCTCTGGGAAGGGGAGACAGCCAAGATTGCCATCATTTAGATGAAATTTGGACATGACTTTCAGATTTAGTTAGGACACACTGCATGGTTTGATTTCACCATTACCAGGGTTTTCATGCTTTCTTCAGTTCCATGGCAATAGAGCTGGCTAACGAAGCCACCATCTGTCATGGCATTTAGAAGATAAAAATGGAATCATAAATAGTGCCAGCTCAATGCAAAAAAAGTCGAGCCGGCATGTCAAAATGGAGGACATTAGCATGTTCTTTTAGCACCCGGCTGCCAGCATCTGAAGTCAGGTTGCTAATCACTTGATGTCATCTGTCCCATAACATGCTGCCAAATCTTTCTTCCAGGCTAGCAACACCAAACAATGCAGGAAAAATTTACGATTCAAAAAAATATTTTTGCAGAAGTTAAAATCTGACCATTAAAACTCCCCCATTTAATTAATGTTGCCATTTCTTACATTTAGAAAGGAGAAAAAAAAACCTCTGCCACAGAATTTATCTTCTCTACCCAGCCAAATATTTTGCCAGAATCTAACAGCAAGCAACATAAGTTTAAGTGATTAGTGTGGCTGCAACTTTCATTTTCTTACAGCACCATGATCATGCTTTCATTAAATCAGGCTTTCAGCTTTGGTTTCTGAACACTTGACAGACATTGAGTTAGTAAGATGACAAAATTGAAATATAGATCTTAGACAGATGCTAGTCTCTTCCATTTTAAAAATACAAGGTCACTGGCCAGACACCAAACAACCCCAGCTTTAAAAATCCTGGGGTGTCTGTCTCTCTCTGCCTCTCTCTTTTCAAGCGGCTCTATCCCAGAACTGAATATTTCTGACTCTGAACAAGATCAGAGGTAGATGAAAAGAGGAGATAAAAATTAGAGAGGCAACCAGAAAATAGCATGAGGTATTTTTGACCTCCAGTGCCTGGAAGCCTCCAGAGTGTGCATGGAGAATTCTGAACCTAAGCCAAGACTCCTTCCCTTTTCCCCCTTCCCACACCATAAAGCCCTTTGTCTTGTATCTGGCATGCCACTGAAAGGTCCAATATTTGCTTTTAGATTGTTCAGGTTTCCATACCCTAATCTGGGTAAGGAAACATTTCCATAGTCCACCCCTTCCTCTTTTCCCAAATGGCCATCACACTGGTCCAGGCATCTGTCAAATCCCAGCTTATCTATCGTAGCAACCCCCGCGCAGGTCTTTCTGCCTCCAGTCTCTCCCTCCTCCAATCCATATGGTGCATTGTTACCTAGATCATTTTTCTAAAACATCCTTCAGGACACAACCCCCCATTCTTCAAAAATTTCCATTGGTTGTCCATTCTTTGCCACATCACACAGAAATTCTTGACCGTTTTGAATTTTAGGGACTCCATCATCTCTCTCTCTCCTTTGTATCCACTCTCTTCTCCCACTTCACCCCAACTCATTCTCTTCATTCCTCTTAAGTTACTTTATTTTCTAGGCCTCATCTTCATCTCTCCGTCCACCAACCTCTTCCTCATGCTCTCTCCCCTGCATGGAACTCTTCCCCCTTCATATCCAACAGACTGTATCTCCCCACAGCTTCAAAGTCCTTTTGAAATCATAACTCTGCTAGGAGGACTTCCTCAATTAATTTCTATATAATTTGGGCACCTTCTATCAGCCAAATCCCTTGTCAGCTTTTCGGCACCACCAAAACACTTGGGAATCTTATCTTTATACAGTATTATTTGCTCCAATAAATCAATGGTATTTATTATTATTATTGGACTTACCATTACTCTACTCATTAAGCACTTAACTTGTGCAGAGCACTGAACTAAGTACTTGGGAGAGCACAGAACAGAGTTGGTAGACATGTTTCCTGTCCACAGCAAGCTTACAGTCTAGAGTAAAATCATTAGAGTTCTATCTGAAATGTATTTGTGTCTGTCACCTCTGCTTTGATTGTAAGCTCCTTGAGGGGGCAGATCATGGTGATTAATTCTGCTGTAGTCTCCTAAGAGCTTAATAGAGTGTTGTATTCACCATGGGTGTGCCATAGACTCTTTTGTGTGAACCCCAGGTGGGACAGGGGCTGTGCCCAACCTTATCATCTTGTATCTGCCCCAGAATTTAGTACAGTGCTTGGCACAGAGTAAGCATATAAGAAATTCCACAATCATTATTCTTTTAGATTGAACTGGCAAGTAGCGAGCAGCCAACAGAAGTGAAAGCAGCAGTGAGGCTTCATGGTCTAAGCGGCTGGAAAGGATGGAAGAAGTTTAAAAAGCCAAATGGGCAAGGAATGTGTCTGCCAACTCTGTTGTATTGTACAATCCCAAGCTCTTAGTATGGTGCTCTGAACACAGTAAGCCCTCAGTAAATACAACTGACTGAGGAAATACCGATCAATCATATTTATACTGTGTGTAGAGCTCTAAGTATTTGGGAGAGTACAACACAACAGTTAGCAGACTTCCCTCTGCCTATAACGAGCTTACATTCTAGAGACGATATGCACATCAGTGCTGTGGGGTGACTATCAAATGTCTAAATGGCACAAACCCATGTAAGGTTGCATCAGAACTCACCTGAATGTATCTCTGGGAACAGCTGCCTTGCTTTTGTGGACGTAGCAGACTGTCTGACTTGCTACATCCATTTGACTGAAGCTTGTAATGGGGACTCCAGGATAGTTGACGTACTCCATCTGGCCATACTGAGGTGGAGAAGTGATTACATAGAGAAGCTCTTCTGGTTTGTCTGTTCCATCAACAGCAAGAAGGGTAACAGTTGTCAAGAAACCCCTGTCCTCAGTCGACACGACAAGGGGTTTGGCAAAAATTACAATATCTCCTGCGAGACGTGAGAGATGCTGGTTAAATAACATGTCTTCAAAAGATTACAACACTTAGTATTACAACACTGAGCATTATACTTCAGAAAAATGACTGCCTTCTTCATAAAATAATAAAATATCAGGGTTGACACTTCAAACCAAGCCTGTCCTGTGCAAATGTCTGAACTCCTGGGAAAGATAGGAATGATCATTGCCAGAATTGAGGCCCACAAAACCAAACACAAAGTGTATTTCCCATGCAGTGATACACCCTGCACGTTACCAATTTATTCTTTCTCTGCCTTTTATCATCATCATTAGTATTATCATTATTGTTGTATTGATTAAGCATTGAAGTGATTTGCCCTAGGTGACACAGCAGACAAGTGGCAGAGCTGGGATTAGAACCCAGGTCCTCTGACTTTCACACCCGTGCTCTGTTCACTAGGCCATGCGGCTCCTCAACATGTCTCCTTCTTTTCTCTTTAAGAAAGACATATTTGTGAAGTTAATACATGATGTAATATTCACTAGCAGAATAAAAGAACACGAGCTGAGCCACACTGAGCAGTCCAGTGATCTATTCAGCCCACTGTTTTGCCTTGGATAGTGGCAGCAAAGAATACTCTTTGGTATCCCCATCAGTAGAGAGGTAACTTCTAACCAAGCATTGCATTGTCAACCTACTGTCCATGAATTAAGCGAAACCATTTTTGAATCTTTGGCTATCTCATGTCTGCACAACCTCCTGGGGTAACGAATTGCATATGCTTACTACTAACTGTGGAAAAGTGTTCCTTTATCCTTGTTTTGAACGTAGCTTTCATGGCTACTGGAATGAACTAGGAAGACAGAGATAAGCTATATCTTTACCCTTTTCCATGTCTTTGATGATGATCTGACAGTCCAGTGTCGGGGACCTATTGTCTCCATCCCAGAGGTGGAATGTAAAGCTGTCTTGGTTTGGGGACCCCATCGCTCCAGTGTGTGTATACTTCAAGAGATTCAGATCTACCTCTTCCTGAGAGCACTTCATGCCAGCCTGGAGAGGAACCCAGTCCACCCCTACCTGTGAGAAAGAGAATGCGGTCAGTTACCCAAGAATGGATAGATTTTTTTTTCCCCTCAAGATAAGTGGGTGTGACAGAGGAATCCCAAGGTCTGCTTTATCCTCAATCACTGCAAACTTTTCTGCGCTCTGCAGAGATGCTGCCTAGCCAAAAAGAGCTATGAAAAATGAAATTAACCAATCCCTTGAAAAGTGATTGTAGAAATTCATACTAAAGGTGGAAAGAGGTCTTTTGGAATTTTTTTCCAATTTTCCCAAATCTTAAGTACTCACTTAAGCACTCAAGTTCCCTCAACCTTCTGTAGCATTTTATATATCTTTCATACTCTATTACTTAAGCACTACTTCATGTACATTACCCCTTTTTCTTCCTTCTCATCTATAAATTTATTTTAATGTCTCCCCTGATAGACTGTAAACTCCTTGTTGATAAAGATTATGTCTACTAATTCTATTTTACCCTCACAAGTGCTTAGTACTTACAGGTGGAGGTGGGGCATTCTGGGAGAGATGTGTCCATGGCATCGCTATGGGTAGGAGATGACTTGTTCATTCATTCATTCATTCATTCATTCATTCATTCAATCATTCAATCACATTTATTGAGTGCTTACTGTGTGCAGAGCACTTGACTAAGCAATTGGAAAGTACAATAAAGCAATAGAGAGAGAGACAATCCCTGACCACAGTGGACTTACAGACTAGAAGGGGGAGACAGACAACAATACAAGTAAACGGGCATCAATATAAATAAATAGAATTATAGATATATACATATATACATAAGTGCTGTGGAGCAGGGGTGAGGAAGAGCAAAGGGAGTGAGTCGAGGTGACGCGGAAGGGGGAGAGCTGAGGAAAAGGGGGCTTAGTCTGGGAAGGCCTCTTGGAGGAGGTGTGACTTCAGTAGGGCTTTGAAGGCCAGGGGGAAGAGTGATTGGCAGGCTTGACGAGGGAGGGCGTTCCAGGCCAGGGGTAGACGTGGGCCAGGGGTCGGCAGCGAGATAGGAGAGATCGAGGCACAGTGAGAAGGTTAGCACTAGAGGAGCAGAATGTGCAGGCTGGAATGTAGAAGGAGAGAATGGCGGTGAGGAAAGAGGGGGCAAGGTGATGGAAAGCACTGAAGCCAATAGCGAGGAGTTTTTGTTTGATACAGAGGTGGATAGGCAACCACTGGAGATTTTTGAGGACGGGGGTGACATGCCCTGAATGTTTCTGAAGAAGGATAATCTGGGCAGCGGAGTGAAGTATGGACTGAAGTGGGGAAAGGCAGGAGGCAGGGAGGTCAGAAAGGAGGCTGATGCAGTAATCCACTCAGGATAGCGTGAGTAATTGTACTAATGTGGTAACGGTTTGAATGGAGAGGAAAGGGCGGATCTCGGCGATGTTGAGAAGGTGAGACGGCATGATTTAGTGACAGATTGGATATGTGGGGTGAATGAGAGAGTGGAGTCAAGGATAATAATAATGTTGATATTTGTTAAGCGCTTACTATGTGCCGAGCACTGTTCTAAGCGCTGGGGTAGACACAAGGGAATCAGGTTGTCCCACATGGGCCTCACAGTCTTAATCCCCATTTTACAGATGAGGTAACTGAGGCACAGAGAAGTTAAGTGACTTGCCCACAGTCACACAGCTGACAAGTGGCGGAGCTGGGATTTGAACTCATGACCTCTGACTCCAAAGCCCCAAGGTTGCGGGCTTGTGAGATGGGAAGGGTTGTTGTGCCGTCTAAGACAAGACAAATGTGCCAAACACTGTTTTCAGCACGGGGGTAGATACAAGTTAATCAGGTTGGATACAGTCCCTGTCCCACATAGGGCTGAAACTTTTAATCCCTATTTTACAGAGGAGGTAACTGAGGCCCAGAGAAGTTAAGTGACTTACCCAAAGTCACCCAGCAGATGTGTGGCAGAGCCAGGATTAGAACCCAGGTCCTTCTTACTCCCAGGACCATGATCTATCCACTTAGTCAAGCTGTTTTCTGACCTACCTCAGTGGCACACAACCTCAGTGGTAGAGGGCAGATATATCGGATAATAAGAAAGTGTTCCCACCTCTTTATCGTGGTACTTACTGAGGGTTTACTGGGTACAGAATACTGTACTAGGTGCTTGGGAGAGTACAATAGCATAAGTAGATATGATCCCTGACTTCAAGGAGTTTACAACCTAGTTGGGGAGACAGACATTAAAAATAAGTTACAGGAGGGGAGACAACCGAATACCAGGTTATTTTCATAAGGGCTGTGAGGATGGGCTGGAGTACCTAAGTGCTTCCTAAACCCTACCCAGCTTCATGAAATCAGATTCTCCCCATCCAAACCACATAACACTGCTCACTTCAGGTCTTTGCCAGAAATTATTACCTCAGTGTAAACTCTATTCTGTTATTTGTGTTCTTAAGTTTCTCTTACACTCCATTGTGAACTTTTGTCCTGGAACACCAAGTAGATTGTAACCTCCTTGTGAGCAAAGATTATGACTCTTTCTTCCTCTATAGTTCCTCTAAAATGAACAGGAGGCGGAGAAAAAAACACTACAAAATCCTCTAGATTTCAAGCTCATTATTGCCAGGGAACGTGTCTGCTAATTCTGCCGTACTCTCCCAAGTGCTTGGTACAGCGTTCGGCGCATAGTAAACCCTCAATAAATACCACTGATTGAGCACCTTCTCTAGATACAGAAATATATGGCATTGCATCATTTTCTGAATTCAACAAGCTACCGCCAGTAACATTCCTTACTGTTTTATCCAGTACGGTTTAAATAATTCAGTTAATGGATCTCCCTGTCTTATCTTCACATTTTAGTTCTCTTAATTCACTGTTCCTCAACCCCCAAAAAGGCTGTCTATTTTTTAATATTTGACCCTTTTGTTCTCTTCTGGTTCATTTCTATCTATAACACTTATTTTCAAACTATCACTAGTTCCATGATATTTCTACCCA
This sequence comes from Ornithorhynchus anatinus, assembly GCF_004115215.2. Classification (NCBI taxonomy): domain Eukaryota; kingdom Metazoa; phylum Chordata; class Mammalia; order Monotremata; family Ornithorhynchidae; genus Ornithorhynchus; species Ornithorhynchus anatinus. Next base: position 45,155,686 of record NC_041753.1, on the reverse strand, counting down.
TCAAAGTTTGCATTGGGCATATTCTGTATACTAACCACTGAATCACACATCCTCCTGGTTCACATGATCTTTCCACCAAAAAAAAATGATATTCAGGAAAAAAAGGGATTCATTGCCTAACATACTGGATTTAAGATAGATTATTATTGTTGGCTAAATAAAAAGGCCACAAACCTGGAGCTGAAGCTGCCCATTTTCTGGAAGTCTTTCAAATAAATAGTAAATCCTTTCCCTGGGGGTGTCTTTATCTACAGCAGAGAGAACGGCACTAGAAATAAAGCGAGTTTCACCCATATTCACTGTTATTTCACCCTTCCTGCAAGAGAAAAAAATTCAGTATTGTCATCAAAATAGAAGCTGTTCGTTCTAGGGTGTGCCACACCAAAGGCTTCCGCATCATTCCAACCTGCAAGGTGGTAAAAAAAGAAAGGATAGCTAAGGAAAGGCAGCCACACTGGGGCATCTGAAGGGGTAAAAAGGAGGGCATGTGAATAGAACTCACTCACACCAATTCCCTTCCTTACCAGACTCAGCCTGTGCAACAGGAACAATATTTGGATGCATACAATGTGGGAAGGATTGTCAGTCATACATCACTCACATCATCCACAATCACACCCATGAATAAAACCTTCCATCAGTAGCATCTTCTAAACTGGAAAGAGTTATCATAAAGCGTATGAATTTTCCACAATAGGAATATGATTCAATGCAGAGAAATAATTTCCCTTACCCTTGTTAAAATATGAAAATATATTTGTTACTTGCTCATTAGTGGCAATTATGGAGTAAAACATCATGAATCCATAGTTTATTTTAATGTCCATCTCCCCCTTTAGCCTGTTAGCTCCTTGTGGGCAGGGATTATGCCTTCCAAGTCTTTTATACTGTACCCTCCCAGGTGCTTAGTACAGTGCCTTGCATCCAGTAAGTGCTCCATAATAACTTCTGATTGACTGATGATGAAAGGTTAATCTCAGACAATACATAGCCAGTATTTTCTGGTATTGATTGATTAATTTGCTTTGGAATCAGTACGTATGAAAAACGTTAAACTTCAAAAAAAATCAAAAGAAAATATACAATCTGATTGTGGTAATGACCTCTTTGAGGAGGTGATAAGTTTATTTCATCATATGAATTCCTTTCCATTTCCATGGAAGTGATCTGGCATCAAAATCACAACTTCTAGCCAGGGGAGAGAATGAAGTCTTTTCCTCTCCCATGGTTTTCAGTCTACGTTCTTTAAGTCTCGGAATGGTACTGGAGGACCTTGCTGTTGTTACACAATGCCATTCCAGTGATAGAGTAAGACATTTGCCAAAACCAACGTGGTACCATGGGAGAGGTAGTTTTTCTCTCTATTCTAATCCTCCTTGACCTCTCTGCTGCCTTTGACACTGTCGACCATCCCCTCCTCCTCCATACCTTATCTCACCTTGGCTTCACGGACTCCGTCCTCTCCTGGTTCTCCTCTTACCTCTCTGGCCGGTCATTCTCAGTCTCCTTCGCTGGCGCCTCCTCCCTCTCCCATCCTTTAACTGTTGGAGTTCCTCAAGGGTCAGTTCTTGGCCCTCTTCTGTTCTCCATTTACACTCACTCCCTCGGTGAACTCATTCGCTCTCACGGCTTTGACTACCATCTCTACGCAGATGACACGCAGATCTACATCTCCGCCCCTGTCCTCTCCCCCTCCCTTCAGGCTCGCATCTCCTCCTGCCTCCAGGACGTCTCCACCTGGATGTCGGCCCGCCACCTAAAACTCAACATGAGCAAGACTGAGCTCCTCATCTTCCCTCCCAAACCCGGTCCTCTCCCAGACTTCTCTATCACCGTGGATGGCACGACCATCCTTCCCGTCTCTAGGGCCCGCAATCTCCGTGTCATCCTTGACTCGTCTCTCTCGTTTACCCCACACATCCTATCTGTTACCAAGACCTGCCGGTTTCACCTCTACAATAGCGCCAAGATCCGCCCTTTCCTCTCCACCCAAACGGCTACCTCACTGCTACGGGCTCTCGTTATATCCCGGCTAGACTACTGTGTCAGCCTTCTCTCTGACCTCCCTTCCTCCTCTCTCGCCCCGCTCCAGTCTATTCTTCACTCCGCTGCCCGGCTCATCTTCCTGCAGAAACGATCTGGGCATGTCACTCCCCTTCTTAAACACCTCCAGTGGTTGCCTATCAACCTCCGCTCCAAACAAAAACTCCTCACTCTAGGCTTCAAGGCTCTCCATCACCTTGCCCCTCCCTACCTCTCCTCCCTTCTCTCTTTCTACCACCCACCCCGCACACTCCGCTCCTCTGCCACCCACCTCCTCACCGTCCCTCGGTCTCGCCTATCCACCGTCGACCCCTGGGCCACGTCCTCCCGCGGTCCTGGAACGCCCTCCCTCCTCACCTCCGCCAAACTGATTCTCTTCCCCTCTTCAAAACCCTACTTAAAACTCACCTCCTCCAAGAGGCCTTCCCAGACTGAGCTCCTCTTCTCCCTCTACTCCCTCTGCCACCCCCCTTTACCTCTCCGCAGCTAAACCCTCTTTTTCCCCTTTTCCCTCTGCTCCTCCACCTCTCCCTTCCCATCCCCACAGCACTGTACTCGTCCGCTCAACTGTATATATTTCCATTACCCTATTTATTTTGTTAATGAATTGTACATCGCCTTGATTCTATTTAGTTGCCATTGTTTTTACGAGATGTTCTTCCCCTTGACTCTATTTATTGCCATTGTTCTTGTCTGTCCATCTCCCCCGATTAGACTGTAAGCCCGTCAAACGGCAGGGACTGTCTCTATCTGTTGCCGACTTGTTCATCCCAAGCACTTAGTACAGTGCTCTGCACATAGTAAGCGCTCAATAAATACTATTGAATGAATAAAGTGGTGTATGAGGGGGGAAAAGAAATGAGAAAAATAAAAAGGTCTAAGTGAGCTGTCCGTGCATTTACCAGCAGAGGGTGCACTAAAACCAGATTTGTTTTGAAATAATGAGCTAGGGGGTCTAGGATTTACAATTAATAGGTATGTGACCTATACATTGTGAAAATTGTTCGAATGAACAATCATAAGCAAGAGCTTCAGAACTTAATCTAACAGGCTCTTACTTCTGATGTGTTTGTTCAATCTATCCATCCTGACCAAAGGGTAGGCTCAGTAAGGACTTTCCTGGCCAGCACAATCTGATCTCTATTTATTTCAGAATAACCCTGATCATCATTGATTCTTGGCGGCTACTGGTTAACATAATCAACCACTATCAAGTACTGTACCACTGTGTATAAAGGGCACTCAGAGTCCTAATGATTGTCCTGGTATCTTATAATCTGAATATACAGACAAAGAATAGGTGGCTTACTTGTTCAACACTGGTTTCTCATCATTAACTGGCATGACCTTTACCGAAATGCTTTTCAGGATTTTATGTTTCCCATCTGACAACTGAATTGTGAAACTATCCTCGAGATTTTCAGAGTCATCATGTATGTACATCAACTTCATTCCTGGGAGAGAAAGAAAGAAAGGAAATGTCTTCTTCAAAACTCTCTTCACTGCATTTCTCTTTCACTGGACTTTCACTGTACAAGTGAAGTGGAGATTTTTCAGTTACCTTGTTAATTTTACTCAGGTACACAGCCAATCTGAGTAATTAAGGCCTAAAGTAGGGTGGTGTGTTTTAGATAGAATTATTCAGTCTACCTAGATTAAATTCCCAAATAATTACCCAATTCTCCACCATCTTTTAACTGGGAAAACCTACCCTTTGTCTCTACTACATGTCCCAGGCAGCTTGTCTCTGCTAGTTTAGGACATGTCTACATATCAGTGGCAGTTCATTAATCCAGCTCTAGAGTCTCCAAGACGTCATCATGATGACAGCTCATGAGACTTTAATTATGTGGATTTCCATAGCAAAGCTTTGTTCAGTGGCATTAAATGAAACAAAACTTGTTTTGTCACTTAAAACTGAGGCAAGCTATAGAGCTCAATTTGGGACTATCATATTTCCCTTTTCCATGTCATCACATTGAAAGGAAAATTATCAAATGAAACATATAGGGTCCAACTTGCAAAACATTATCATGGACTTAGCTCTGTCATCATAGGCATTACAGGTGAAATCCCAAATTCCATCTCTCTGCAAAGGTTGCCCTTGTAGAGCCCTGAGGAGGAAATGGAACCATAATATATGGAGACACCGCTGGTCTTAGAGAAAAGCCTCCAAACCAGCAGAAACATCAATTCCTGTTTGGATTGGCATGTGTGCAGTGATTTGTCACTCTTCCTGGCTGAAGAAACTCTGTGGGGAAAATGTAGTTTCTTGAAAAAGGAAAGGATAAAGACTAAACAAATCAAGATACCCAAATCGCTGAGGCAACTCTAATTGTAGAAGTTGATCATTAAAACACATGCTATTTTCTTGAACATTTTCCACAAGTATTGTTTGGGTTTGGGTTTGGGTTCTGGGGGCCGGATGTGGGGGGAGAAGACAGAGTAGAAAATGGGAAAAACGGCAAGTATTTTTTTAAACATTTGGAACTACTTTCTTGTTTTCTCACTTAACCAAAGAGCTAATTAACAATTAATTGTATGCTGTGGAGAGATATGGTTACTCAAGTCATTTAAGTAACTTCGACATCTTTCCTAAATTTACTCTACATTTAATAATGTTGGTATTTGTTAAACGCTTACTATGTTCAGAGCACTGTTCTAAGCGCTGGGGTAGATACAGGATAATCAGGTTGTCCCACATGGGGCTCACAGTCTTAGTCCCCATTTTACAGATGAGGGAACTGAGGCCCAGAGAAGTTAAGTGACTTGCCCACAGTCAGCTGACAAGTGGCAGAGCCGGGATTCAAACCCGTGACCTCTTACTCCCAAGCCCGCACTCTTTCCACTAAGCCACGCTGCTTCTCACCATTTCCCAGAGCACCAAAAAGGAAAAAAAGGTGACGTGAATGAAAAAAGCACTAAAATGCCCAAGATTTATAATATGATCATCAAAATAGATTTTAAAGAGCTATATTAGATTTTCAAAGAATCTTCCGACTTTTCTTTTTATCCCTCTACAGGGTGAAGGTTTCTGTTCTGTATTCAGAGAGAACTCAGAGGAAGCTTGGAATGTTTGTTGGAATCAGATTAGTTCAAAGAACATACTCCTGGAGAGATTCTCATACAGTTAGAAAAATGCAAACTGACCCCAAGATCTAAATGCTCCTCTATTGAATTTGTTAGGTTATTTTCAGTATTTTCTAGGATAATCCAGCTAGATCTTCAGAATAAATTAAGGTAGGAAATTAATGTTGCTTACTTTTCCCCACTCCTGATATTAATTATTAAATGCAAGAGGAATGCTACATACCACTCTTGAGAAGATCCATGGAGAAGTCATGCAGAGGAAATTTGGGATTCTGGTGCATATTAATTAATTGTTTATAGAAGGTGACATCGTTGCCAAACACCCCATCAACAAGAATTCCATGCTGTGGCTGTTGGGTGATTGTGAACATTAAGCGGTCCTGGGGAATATCGAGATCAACTGCATTGATGATGGAAGGATCGAGTTCCTTCATCTGGCCCTCAACCACCTACATCAGCACAGTGAACAAAAAGAAAATTGCCAGAAAATGTCAGTTGTCCTGGGAGAAAAGGTGGCTTTCAACAGAGAAAAAAAACCACCATAAAACAGGATCTCATCTTTTAGTAATAATAATAATAATAGTGGTATTTGTTAAGCATTTTACTATACCAAGCCCTGTACTAAACCCTGGAGTAGATACAAGATAATCAAGTCAGACAGAGTCTCTGTCCCACATGGGGCTCGCAGTCCAAATAGAAGGGAGAATGTGTACAGAATCCCATTTTTCAGATGATGAAACTGAGGCACAGAGAAGTGGTTTGCTCGAGGTCACACCCATCAATTGGCAGAGTCAGCATAGAACCCAATTTCTCAGACTCTCAGTCCCGTGATCGTTCCATTAGGTCATGCTGCTTCTCTTTTAGGAATCAGTTTTGCTTGCGTAGATCCTCATACAGAAATCTTTGTGATTTGGGGGTGAAACAATTAAAATATTTTTCTGCAGCTTTATTTTGAGGTTAACAAAGCTCAATACCCATACTCCGCTCTATGAATACAGTAATGTTATTTGTTTGAAACTCCTGCCAAGCATCATGAGCCTATGACCAATGAGCATCTGACCTGCAGCCTCTCCCAAAGAGCTCTAAAAGGGTTGGTGAGAGGACAGTCCAGGGAAGTTTTAGGGAGTAGGAGCAGAGGGTCAGCATGAGGACCAAGAGAAAGCTGTCGGATCCAGGCTCCTCACAGTTGTGTTTCCTCCCACAGACTTCCCTGAGGCAGGCTCTCTCTCACCAGAGGGCCCTAGATTTATTTCAATAACTTACCTAACATTCCCAAGGTGCTCAAAATGGATGGGTAATACCATTGCAATTTGATAGATGAAGAAACTAAAGAACTAAGAGGATTTTTGGTTTGCCTGTAGTTACAAAGCAGATCAAAGGTCAGACATCCAATCTACAGTTTAATTTACTGAGCCACTTTTTTTAGACAGAGCCACATGTGGGACAGGAACTACTTCCTATTCATCTGATCTAATTGTACTCTATCAACCGCAGTCCTCCACATATAGTAAGTGTGCCATAATCTATACCCTCACTTGCTTCCAAGGCCCTGAATTTACTAAGTGGATTTGATATGGTGGACATGAAAGGCTGCTGTATAAATGAGGGATGGCGTATATGTATGTTGTTTGCTGTTCTATTATACTTACAGTATGAGCTACACAATTTGATAACACAAATTAGCCTCATATTTTGCAGGGTGGACTCCAACTAAAATACAGTCCTGCCTAGCCTGAAATGTCACAAATCACATCTTTTTGTGTAACAAGATCAAAGGCAAAAACTTAGATCCTTTTAAAATGTTAGTAGTGGTCTTGGATTGAGAACTGATCCCCTTTACAGGTCCTGCCTTTAATTCGGCTGGTGAATTCACACATGAAACACTGAAGAGAAAACTGTGTCTATTACTTTCCTGCCATCTACTTCAAGAAAACTATTTTGGAGTAGTATTCCACTTCATCACAATGTACCAATTACAGTTGTTAAAGTGTATAAATTGAGAACTGGCATTTTTCCTCAAGGATCTTAAAATACCCAAAACTTAAACTATTTTAGAGACCTAGACAAATTCCCATATCTCTCACTAGTTCTTCCACAAATAAGGCACAATAAGGCACAAGTGAATTTAACAAGAATTTCTCTGTTTGCAAAATAGAAGTAATCATAATTGTTTAAAGGGAGGCTCTGTTGGTTAGTACAATTACTCTGGGATTCATATGTGCAGAGTAAATATTCACTGGTCTCTTTGAAAGAAAAATGTGACATAAATGCAAGACAATGTGATTTTTTGGATGGGAATCCAGCTTTCAGAGAACATATGTGACTAGCCATCATAGGTGTCCAGTTTTGATTTGGATTTCTAGGTAGAAAAAGGAGCAGGGTTTTTAGGGGGGTTGCAAGAAGGATGGAGCTAGGGAGTGGCAAATAAGCTTCAAAAAGACTGATGTGGGGTCTCTTCAGCCCTGGACAGAAGCTTTCAACCTTCTCAGAGACCTGGAAGGTGCACAGCTATCAATCAATGGTAGGATAGCCTCACCTCCACAGTCTCAAACCCGGAGGGGCATTGGTCCCCACTGCTCCCATGGAATTAGCACTTATGTTTGGATGTCATTCATTATAAGGCAAGTCATTTCAGAATTTTGGAAGACAGTCAATACTCCTGCCTCTTGGGTGACCATGCTCATCACCAAACCATAAAAAACAAAACTCAAGATAAACTAACTTTATAAAATGTCTTGGCCAGAACAACTTCATAGGCAAAGAGAAGTTAATTTTTCAAAGATAAAAAGTTAGTTTTTTTATATGAAACCTAAAGGCAGGCCTGTGGGATAAGTGACCGACTTAAAAGTGACTGCAGTTTTCCATACAGATTAACTCTCCAGAGCTTTCATTGTCAACATGCAGAGGTAGAAAGAGGGGTTTCAACCAAAGCCTGGAAAGGGGGCCCAGCACTTCAGCAGGGCTCAGGTCTGATGTAAGTGTGCTATTAGGAGCCACTGTGCCAGGCAGAAGGGGTAGGAGTGGAATGAGAAACCAGTTGAGTCTCTTGTCCTGATTCCCACAGAATCCTTCCAACCCCCCGTTAGGCTCTTCAAAAAAGCCGGCAACCCACCCAAATGAGAAAAGGAAAGTGAATCGCACAGATTCCCAGAGTGACTCTCTATAAGCCTTGGCTGTAAAAGTCCAGAGAGGATGGGGCAGGTTGAAAAGTCAAAAGTGTTTCTTGCATTGTTTCCAGCAATAAAGAGCTTAGCATTGGAATTTTGCTATAGATCTTGAAACAGGATAAAGTCTTGAGTCCCTCTGGCTTTACCTTAAAGATGTTGGTCCCGTGGTACGAACTGTAGTCCTAACTTGCTTTGGTCAATAAAATAAGTAGACATTACTCCAAAAAGAGAATGGTCAGAAATAAGGCGACACGAGACAGCCATGGCTAGACATTAAGTGCAACTAAAATAGAACTGATTTTTAAAAAATAATTCTGTAAAAAGATGTTTGTTAATCAGATGTACAAGCAAAGATGTGAGGGCCATGTCTAGGCCATTTGGTGCCTTTTGTATAACCCTGTTTCTGTTGCTTCCTTCCCCTGTGGTTACGGAAACTTTCACCTCCAGATGCGTTGGAAGAGCAGGAAAGGGAAGGGGAGAGGATACACCTCTACTCCCAGACATTTCCACCTCTGAACCTGGCCAACTCTTGCCCTCCTCCCTGCCTCAGGTGCCTCACCTGTGGGTGAAAAATGCTCTTTTACACCCAAGGCCACTGTGCCCATTGCAAATGCAATCACTGCTATGGATCCCTAAATATGAAAAGAGGGATGCATATGGCCACTGTTCACATGTATTCTACATACATGATTTCTTAAATAGGTTTCATCAAACGTGGAGTCACTGTGCTTCCCATGTGGGTACAGTATACGATTAACTTTTCCAGTAGGTCTGAAGCGTTCGATGAACATAAGAATGTGCAATCGAAAAGGGTGGAGCATGGATCTCAAAGGACAGAGTAAGAGACAGAACATGAGACATCAAAGATAGAAGCTCAAGATATTTCTTTCTTCCTTACAGTGATGTTCCGTGCTACAAAGCCAGGAACTTCATCATTTGTCGGGTTGATTTTAACGTAAAATGGTGTCTCCAAAGAACGATGTTTCCCATCCGTGACGTACACCATAAACTGGTCTGACGTTGGTTCTATCCTCAGATGCCTGGACTGCACATAGTTTATGTGCAAAGCCTTCATGTGTTTCCACTGAAATGATGCTATAGCATTCCAAGAGATGACAGACAGGATGAGAACTACTTACAAAAAAAGCATCTCTAGATTCTCAACATTTGAGTCAATAATCCATTTTACAGAACAAACAGCATTATAAATAGGAAATGCCCACCTCCTTAATAATGTTGGTATTTGTTAAGCGCTTACTATGTGCAGAGCACTGTTCTAAGCGCTGGGGGAGATAAAGGGTAATCAGGTCGTCCCACGTGAGGCTCACAGTCAATCCCCATTTTACAGATGAGGTAACTGAGGCACAGAGAAGTTAAGTGACTTGCCCACAGTCACACGGCTGACAAGTGGCAGAGCCGGGAGTCGAACCCATGACCTCTGACTCCGAAACCCAGGCTCTTTCCACTGAGCCACGATCAAGTCTGCTTCTTCGAAGAAATGCATCATACATCTGTATGAGCACCTTTTATTAAGTTCAAAATATATAAACCCTGAGTCCTAGAGATGAAATCTTAATAATTTGCAAAATATGTACCTGGTGAATTTTTATAACCCTAAACTCATCTTAGGTCCAGTGTTTTTAAGGTCTTGGCTATACATGCCCCCAAATCCAACTCCTAAAATCAAAGACTACTTACCCCAGCTAGGTTTGATTGCTGTTTGTTACATTGTACCAGGGGATGAAGTTCATATGAAAGAAGGACATTGTTGCTCAAAAAAACATCAAATCAACTTATGGCTCTATCAAACTACCTTTTGGTTTTAAAGTTTTGAAACCCTTTCTTTCTTGTGATACTCAAGGTCACATTTTTTGGTCGATTCTCCTCATACACGTTCAGTTTTTTTAAAAAAGAGGTTTGAAATTGAGAACATGTGGTATCTCAAGTCATTTAAACTCTGATCCACCCAAGGACAGTGAATTCTTACATTTATATTGTACAATATTTTTTCCTTGAATGAAACACCTTTTGGTTCCCAGAGAAAACTTAAAAGTACGGGATGTGCACAGGTTAAGGAAATATGATGAAAACAGGGCCATAAATAAAGCTCAAATTACAACCAGATGTCACAAGTAAGCATGTGTTGGCAATCAAGATCCAAAATGACAAATGAAGAATAATAATTGTTGGTTTTGTACCTAGAACTGTACTTACCTATGCTTATGCCTATATTGCTCTTCTCAAAACCTGGGGTCGGTAGTGTATTTTCAATGTACCCAAACTGAGGAGGTGAAACCAGAACAAACTCTAAGTCATCCTCTTCAGTGTCAAGGTCAGTGACAAGTAAATGATTAATGGTAATGGCAGCTGAGAAGCTTTCATCCACAGCAAACACAGTACCTGCACACAGATAATAAAATGGTTAGGAACTTGGAGACACCATCTTCTAATGATGAAGGGCAGAATTTGAAATTTCAATTACAAATCCCCCATATTGCATTGGAATGATCATTTAGATTACAAGAAATCACCCTTCACAATGAAAGTCTAAGGAAAAAATAATGCCTAGAATTTAATTCAATTTAGCAGGAGTTGTATGATTTCTTGTAAATGAGTCAACATCTTAAAAGCATCTATAATGTAAAGTGTTCTTATTTATTTTCGAGTTATTCTCACGCCTCGCTTGGAGTTCCACTTGTTTACCTAAGTGATATAATGGAGAAAAATAAATCCCCAAAACCTTTAGTTGATGTATTCCTCAAGATCAGCCATTACCTCAAGTTTTTGGAGTGTTAATTGTAGGAGAGCTATTATATAATGGCTCATAATGAACATTTGTTCATGTGTTGGTGCTTAATTATTTTGCTGGGACAGTGCTTCCTTTTTTAGAACACTGCTTGGGCAGTAGGCTGCAAGTTATAATAACATGCATACACATGCTTAAATATATTTCTGAGAAACGGAACATATACAAAATGCCTTTGGAGAGATAGCCTGTTAAAAATGAAATAAAGCAATCTATATGTCTGTGCACACCAACTAGGAGAATTGTTTGGTTTCACCTGGGCCAAGGCAATGGGAACAAGGGCAGCTCCTCCTGCACAGCCCAAGCATACCAGTTCAGTCATTCATTTCATTCAGTCATATTTCTTGAGCACTTACTGTGTACAGAGCACTGTACTAAGCACTTGGAAAGTATAATTCAGTGCAACAGGTAGAGACAATCCCTGCCCACAGGGCTCACAGTCTAGAAGGGGGAAACAGGCATCAAAACAAGTAAAGAGGCATCAATAGCATCAATATAAATAAAATTATAGATTTATACACATAATTAATATAAATATATATACACACAAGTGCTGGGGGGAACCAGAAACCAGTTTCTCAGGCCTACACAGCACACAAACACAGACACGCACACAAGTCCTGCAGAAACGATCTGGGCATGTCACTCCCCTTCTTAAACAACTCCAGTGGTTGCCTATCGACCTCCGCTCCAAACAAAAACTCCTCACTCTAGGCTTCAAGGCTCTCCATCACCTTGCCCCTTCCTACCTCTCCTCCCTTCTCTCTTTCTACCGCCCACCCCGCACGCTCCGCTCCTCTGCCACCCACCTCCTCACCGTCCCTCGGTCTCGCCTATCCCGCCGTTGACCCCTGGGTCACGTCCTCCCGCGGTCCTGGAACGCCCTCCCTCCTCACCTCCGCCAAACTGATTCTCTTTCCCTCTTCAAAACCCTACTTAAAAATCACCTCCTCCAAGAGGCGTTCCCAGACTGAGCTCCTCTTCCCCCTCTACTCCCTCTGCCATCCCCCCTTTACCTCTCCGCAGCTAAAGCCTCATTTTCCCCTTTTCCCTCTGCTCCTCCACCTCTCCCTTCCCATCCCCACAGCACTGTACTCATCCGCTCAACTGTATATATTTTCGTTACCCTATTTATTTTGTTAATGAATTGTACATCGCCTCGATTCTATTTAGTTGCCATTGTTTTTACGAGATGTTCTTCCCCTTGACGCTGTTTATTGCCATTGTTCTTGTCTGTCCGTCTCCCCCGATTAGACTGTAAGCCCGTCAAACGGCAGGGACTGTCTCTATCTGTTGCCGACTTGTTCATCCCAAGTGCTTAGTACAGTGCTCTGCACATAGTAAGCGCTCAATAAATACTATTGAATGAATGAACAAGTATTCCCCATGAGGGAGCAAGAAATTAGGAGATGGCCAGAGGGAAAAGAGGGAAGGGTTTGTCTGGTCTCTAGAAGTGGGGCTTATTTTCCTGTAATAGCAGCTGCCATAGGAGGGAGAAGACCGAGTCATCAGACCTCTCTTCCCAAGGAGAAGAGCTGACACAGCAGTGGTTGCAGGAAGGAGATGTCACAGGAAGAGGGATACAGCAATGGTTTAGGAAGAGCTACCAGGCTGGTCTCCCTGGGGACAGGGCTGACAGTGGCAATGGTGGGAGTAATAATCCCAGGAGAAGCCAGCTGTGTGACTTTGGGCAATTCACTTAATTTCTCTGGGCCTCAGTTCCCTCATCTGTAAAATGGGGATTAAGACTGTGAGCCCCATGTGGGACAACCTGATCACTTTGTATCCCCCAGGGCTTAGAACAGTGCTTTGCACATAGTAAGCGCTTAACAAATACCACCATTTTATTTTATTTTTAGGGAGTAAAAAAAGAGTAGACTGGTCCATTAGCTCTCCACTAGCTCATGTGCAGAACCATGTGTCGCTGTGGTGACAGGAGAAATTGATTCAGGCTGAGTTGGTGGTGAGAAGGGTTAGATCTTCTTTCTAGGGCACAGCTGTTACGGTGATGTCAGTGGGTGAAGTGAGAGTGAAGCTTGACCCTCAGGCTCTTTCCTGGAGATCACTCTCTTTTTTCCATTTCAGAATCCCCAAAGTCTGCACCCTGAATATCAGGGTGATCCAGGGAAACATAACCATACTTGAATTTTGTCCTTATTATAAGATATTTAGCTAGGTATCTCCCATGTAATTATTCTGTTCTAACAGAATATGAGTAAAAGAGAGAACACTAAACAAGAAGGCACTTGGATTATTTATTTCTAAACTGAAAAGAATGTGTCATTAAAGTGTCTCACCAGTATTTTTTTGTTACTTAAAAACATTTCCTGAAGTGATATTTTTTATTAAATCCTTCCTGGCCTAAAATTTTTAGTCAATAACAAATATATCTGGTGGCTTCATAAACTAGCCATATACAAGAATTAGTAGCTTAATGGCTATAATAGGAGAAAGGTTTTCACCGACTGCAATAGATGGAGGCTGGTTGTCCACTGGGTAGATAGTGATATTGAGATCATACACTGGAAATGAATCATGAAGTGGAACAGGAGGAGGAAGAGGTCCATTGTAACAACATTCATTTACATATGGTCCAGCTTCATCATCAGAAACCACAAAGGTAATCGTGTCGAAGTAAGGGACCAAACCAATCTCTCCACCTAGAAAACACAAGCTGTAGATGTCATGCATCCAAAATAAAAGTATTGGAAACAAACAATAATGGTATTTGCTAAGAACTTAATATGTGTCAAGGACTGCACTAAGTCCTGGGGTAGGTCACACAATCAATCGATCAATCATATTTTCTGAGCATTTACTGTGTGCAGAGCACTGTACTAAGATCTTGGGAGAGTACAATATAACAACATAACAGACATATTCTCTGCCCACAAGAAGCTTACAGTCTAGAAGGGGAGACAGAGATTGATATAAAAGAATAAATTACAGATATGTATATAAGTGGTGTTGGGCTGAGGGGTGGGGGTGAATAAAGGGAGCAAATCAGGAAGAGGTAGAGGGAGTGGGAGAAAAGGGAAAAAGGGCTTAGTTGGGGAAGGCCTCTTGGAAGAAATGGGCCTTCAAGAAGACTTTGAAGGTGGGGAGAGTAATGGTCTGTCATACAAAGAGGGAAAGTGTTCCAGGCCAGAGGAAGGATGTGAGCAAGAGGTTGTCACCGAGATAGACAAGATAAAGGTTCAGTGTGTATATGGCATTAGAGGAGTGAAGTGTGCAGCCTGGGTTGTAGTAGAAGAGTAGTGAGGTGAGGTAGGAAAGGGAAAGGTGATTGAGTGCTTTAAAATTTATCAGGTTGGACACAGTCCCTGTCCCACATGGGGCTCACAGCCTAAATTAAAGGGAGGGGAATTAAATCTCATTTTACAAATGAGGTAAACAGAAGTGATATGCCCAAGGTCACCCCGCAAGTAATTGGCAGAGCCAGGATTAGAACCCTGGTCCTCTGACTCCCAGGCCCGTGCTCTTTTCATTAGGCCATGCTGTTTCATCGTACTCTGCAGCCCATTTTGTGCAGATCACTGTAGTAAGCACATCCTAGGGTTCAGCAAAATTAGTAATCATGATCCTGCCTTCAAGGAGCTTATAATGAAGCGGGGGAAACAGACACTACAATAATTCACCATTAGAGGAAGAATAAAGTGAATATATAGGAGAGTGAATGTTTAAGTAATGGTCACATATGGAAGTGTTACAGGCTATGACCACTTAAATGCATACTTGGCAGTGCTGTGGTAGTAGTTGGGGGATATAAAGTGGAGAAGATTAAAAATTAATCAGGAAAGGACTCTTGAAAGGAAGAAATTTCAGAAGGGCTTTGAATATGGGGAGAGCTGTGGTCTGGTAGATATGAAGCAGTAGGAGCTTCCAGACATGAAGAAGGCTGTGAACAAGGGGTCAGAGGCAGCAGAAACAAAAGCGATTAGCTTAGCTTGAGCAGAACAAGAGGGTGAGTCGGGGTGTAGTTGGAGAAGAGTATGAATAAGAATGAAGAAAGAGAACTGATTATGTGCCGTGAATCCAAGGGTCAGGAGTTTATAACAATAATAATAATAATAATAATAGTATTTGTTGAGTGCTTACTACATGTCAGGAATGTTGAACACAGTGTTCCTGTCCCAAGTGGGGCTCACAGTCTCAATCCCCATTCTACAGATTAGGTAATTGAGGCACAGAGAAGTGAAGTGATTTGCCCAAGGTCACACAACAGACAAGTGGCGGAGCCTTGATTAGAACCCATGACCTTCTGACTCCCAGGCCCATGTTCTATCCACTATGCCATGCTGCTTCTTAAATGTGGTATTTGTTAAGCACTTATTATGTGCTTGGAACCAAAGAACAAGTGCTGGGGTAAATATAAGATAATCGGGATGAACACAGGCCCTGTCCCTCATGAGACTCTCAGTCTAAGGAGGGAAAACAGGTATTTAATCCTCATTTCACTGAAGAGGGAGCTGAGGCACACAGAAGTGACCTGCTCAAGATCGCTCAGCAGGAAAGTGATAGAGCTGGGATTAGAACCCAGGTCCTCTGACTCCCAGGCCAACGCTCCTTCTCATAAACTCTTCATGTAAGTATATATACCAGGTCAAAATTGTCTCTTTGTTATACCAGTAGTAGTAATAGTATTTACTGAGCAGCCACTGGGTGCAACACAATGTTCTAAGTCCAAAAAAAATAAGTAACATATTCCCCACCCACGAAGAGCTTGCATTCTAACAAGTATCCAGATGTCACTCATTTCATATATTATTTGGATATCTGCCCTTTATTCTGGATTTGGCTGTGAAGTGTTATTAACAAGGATGTTGCAGTCACACATGCTCCAAGAAAAAGTATCTATATTGAGTGAATAAGATAAATACTGTACATCCTTTCCAGTTACCTCCTCTGGTTGTAGTGTTCAGGCTTCTGGTTACTCACAGCTATTTCAGGCTGTTAAAGTAGAAGAAGCCATGGATCCCATTTCCTATCCAAGACTACTGCTTCTTTGACATGCAGCACTCACATCCAGCCTATTCTCCTAGTCTAGAATGGGGGCTGGTGGATTTTTTTAAAAAATATAAAAGCTGTATTCATGGCTACAATATTTAAAATGAAATTTAAAATAAAATAAACAAGGTGCTTGGTTACCTGCTCCTTCTGGATTTTACTCTCTCAACAACCTTCCAATCTAAGGGTGGAAATTGGGGGTAATAAAAGAGCAGAAGCCTGGAGGGAATGGGAGAGTCATAGTGGCTGTGCAGTGGCAATCAGCCACTCAATCTTATTTATTGAGCACTTACTGTGTGCAGAGAACTGTATTAAGCGATTGGGAGGGATCAAAACAACAATAAACAGACACATTCCCTGCTCACAGTGAGCTTACAGTCTGGAAGCCGAACCTCATCCAGGCAGTTAGGAATGGAAGCAGGATGAAGACAAGAGGTCCATTGCTCCCATAGGATGCTGGGCCCTAATCACTGTATCCATTACTCACTCCTCTAAATTACTGTCCACTGGAAATACCTGATCTCAGAAGATAAAAGATGCCAAACTAATATACCATGTAAGGTGGTGTCAAGACCATCACTGTCATCATCACCAAGAGAAAAGTAGAGTCTCTAATGCCAGTTCCTTAAATCCACAAAGCCAGGTCCTAATCCCACACTTCTTGCATGGGACCGAAGAACACAATACCACACAGGAAGTCTTTAGAGCCCTCTAAGCTCACTCAGGCTCCCCAAGAGCACCCACTAGCATATCTGCCCAAGGACCAGTACCAGCAATGAAGCAGCGTGCCCCAGTGGCAAAATCACGGGACTTCTAGACAGAATCAATTAACCAATTGTATCTATTGAGCACTTACTGTGTGCAGAGCACTGTACTAAGCGCTTGGGAGAGCAAAAGACTTGATGAGTAGTATGGTGCTCTTCGATCCTGCCGAGCAGTGTGGGGCAGGGTTTTGCATTAAGTGCAGAGGTTGAATCCAGATGAAGCCCAGAACTAAAACCCTCCTGTGGGGTAGGTAGTTCTTGCCCGACTGGTTCGGTAGCACTAAGCAACATACAGTAGAAATAAAAGCAGTAGCTCCCGCCCTTGAGGAATTTTCACCCGGCTGATGAAGCAGGCGGACCCAAATTGGGAACTATATAAAACAGTAGTTAAAAGAGTAAGAGAGTAGACCCCGGTGATAAAAAACAAAAGGAAGCAAATAACTGATTAAGTGAATGCCAAGTAAACAAATAGATCTACACACGAATACTGAAATGACTGATGACGCAGAATAATGAGAGGAGGAACTCTTCAGAGAATGTCTCTTGGAAGAGAAGCCATTTTAGGACAGCTCTGAAGGAAAAGAGATACATAGTTTGGCAAAGCTGAGCAACTAAGCAGGAGATAAAGCATGAGCAATGGGTCATAAGGAGAGGAGAATCCTGGAAAAGGCAGTTAGAAGGTTTGTTTGGGAGGAATCAAGAGTAAGGCTGGAGTGTAACAGGAGAAGAGATTTCATTTTAGGTTTTTTATTCCCCTTGATGAGAGTGGTGTGAATATACAGAATTAAAAACAATAGGAGTTACTTCTCAATTCATTGAGAGGAGAATACACTCTGCGTTTTTCAGGGTTAGAAAATGTCATGTAACTGCAGACTGATTGCATGACTGAATAATAAGGAGATCATTTCTGGACAGTTAGCATGAAGCTCACATTGGCCATTTTTCACAGAAACATTACCTTCTGTGAATTCTGCCGGAGAACTTTTAGGAGTATCAATAAATTACAAATCTCCAACAAGCCCACCCCACAAACATTTTAAAAAAATTAATGCATACCAAAATTTATCTCTGAGTTGAACAATATGGAGCATGCCTGAATGTTTTTGTGGTATTTGTTAAGCGCTTCATATTTGTGAGGCACTGTACTAAACACTGGGGTAGGTACAAGCAAATCAGGTTGGACACAGCCCATGTCCCACATTTCACAGATGAGTTAACTGAGGCACAGAGAAGTTAAGTGACTTGCCCAAGATCACACAGCAGTCAAGTGGCAGAGCTGGGATTAGAACCTGGGTCCTCCACTATTTTATGATATTCAAAAATACAGAAAGACCTATATTTCTCTGTAGTAGCTGAAACATGAAAAAGCACTATTAAAACTAGTTGTCAGTTACTGATAGCCTTTTCTCCCACTCAAATAGAGCAAAGTCCAATGTCTTTGAATTTGGGAATCAGAATTAGGACTATTTATTTTCTCGTGAAGGACAAGAAGATGACTTTAAAATTTATTACCTGCTCAGAAAATGGCAGTGAAGCAAAGATTTACCAATTCACAAGTTAAAAGCCATAAAAAGATACACTTTAGGCTGAAGTGATCTCGTTATATGACCAATAGCCTTTTAACTACATTCACTGATATTCACAATAGGTCATAGCTCTGCAACAATGTATTTGATGTGTATTATTTCCTGCTCAATATTACCTTTCTCTTTTATGCATATCATCCCTAAAGCAAATACTTAGTCTGTTTTGCTGAGGGGAAAAGATGCCATGGGCTGCTAGAGTTATTTGACAACCTCAACACCATTGAACAAATATTTTTTAGAAGGCAACAGGAAACCAGTGGGTCAGAAGGCTTTCTCCACACTATCTGTACCTGTGATTCAGTGACTGTAAATGCCTCAAAGGCTTGGATTGTGTCTACTTATGCTATTGTACTCTCCCAAGTTCTCAGCACACAGTAAGCACTCAATAAATACCACTGATTGATTGATATCTGGATAACCTTCAAATATGGCTTAAAACATTGTTTTGATTATACCCAAAATCAATTTCATCTTCTCCTTAGTGTCACTTACTTGTGTGCTTGTATGTCACGGCTTTTGAAACGATATCTGCCTGAGAGAAATGATCCACAATGATCCCAGCTTTACTCACAATCCCACGACGAGGTTGTCGAGTGATCACAAACATCAGTTTCAGGTCATCACTGTCCAGATCAGTAGCACTAATATACTCTGAAGTGATGATCACTTCTCCTCCCTCGGGACAGTTCATAACCGGAATCAGGTCTGCCTTCAGGACAGGCGGTTCATCATTTACAGGCAGCACCTAAACAGAAAAAACACCAAACTTCAAGGGAAAAGAAAAAAAAAAGACAAAGTGCCCCACTAGCAATTTATAGATCACAGGGCAAGAGATGAAGATTTTCAAACAGAGAAAAAATACTTTTCAGAAACATGAAACAATAAGCATGGAAAGTGGCCAAGCTGCCTGCATCTTTAAAGTTCCCCATATGTATCATCTTGCACCATATGACCCAGGCAGGGAACATTGAAGTGGGGATGGGTGGGTACAGTTATCATTTGGGCCCAGCCAAAACTCTCCCACTATATTTCAATTATTTCAGGCCTGGCAAAATTCAAAGCACATTTTGCCAACTTCCCTTTGTCCTTCATTGTTGAACTCATTTGCATTCAAAGGGAAATCTAACCCATATGTTTCTTACTAATTCACAGTTAACTCATCTGAATCAGATTTGGTACAAATTGGTCACCATTAAGCCTCAGTGCTTTCCTTCACCCCCAACAAGTCACCATGCAGGAAATCACCCTGGTCTGGGAATAAGCAGTACCTGAGACTCAAAATGTATAGGATAAGTGAAAAATGCAGAACCCACATGTTTTGAATGGGTCACAAAATATTATGACATCACTATGATGAAAAACAAACACAAATCTCAAAGAGAAATTGAAAAATTATGGATGGGTAATTTCTTAAAGTCTGTCTAGCCCAAAGACTTGGATGAATTATCGGCTCCCAAGAGTTAGAAGGACTCTTAAGGAAAGGTGAGTCCCAGTATCTGGGAAATAGTGGTGGGGTCAATGGGAATTTGCCTGTTATGGGTACAATCACTACATTCTTATTGCAGGTGCCCATATACATGGTTCTTCATTTAGGAAATAATGGTTTTAAGAAAGAACATAAAAATCATTATCCATTTTAATGGAGTTATTTAAGGTTATCATCTGGTTTCAAAACTGGGTCCAAATGCATAGGTGTGTACATGTGTGTGAGTGACTATCCATCTGGATGGATGGATAGATAAATTCTAGTGATCTTTTGAAGTCTGTGAACTTGATTGTGGCAGAATTCAACTATTGAGCATAACAGAGAGATACCTCCATTTCCATACAGTGACATGCAAAGAAAGTAAGTTAAATGAGAGAATGGGGAAAGCTAAGCTCCCTGAAGGTTTAAGGCCCTGGTACAACTGAATACAATTCCTTCTCCCAAGAATTCCTTCCCTGGTACAACTGAAGCCTTGGGAGAAGGAATTGTATTCAGTTGTACCAGGCTTCTCCCCAACTACAGACTGTGAGCCCATTGCCATTGTTGGGTAGGAATTGTCTCTGTTGCCGAATTGTACTTTCCAAGTGCTTAGTACAGTGCTCTGCACACAGTAAGCACTCAATAAATACGACTGAATGAATGAGAAGCAGTTGTGGGGTGAACACAGAGTGTTTGGCAGGTAACCCCCTTTCATCCCTGCCCAGGTCTCAGGGTAGTGGAGGTTCATATGTTTTTTCATGGTCCCCAGACTCTCTTGTGCCCTAGATTCCCTCTTCCCCTGAATTCCATCTATCCTGAATCCAATTGCATCAAGGGATGCAAGGGATGTGAGTTTATGGGAATGTATGTTTGAACATGTGTCCATATCTGAATGTCACAGTGTGAGCATAACTGTGTGTGTGAGCTGTATGTATATGAGCTGTATGTATACATAAGCATAGTGTGTTTATGTATGTGCATGCATGCATGCTTATTTTTTAAAAGGAAAACTAACCATACTCTATACTGACTGTTTAGAGAAAAGGTAATTCCACAGGTGAAGTGATAAGCTTTTATGGGGTAACAGGGGTTGTGTACACTATCAGTGAAGGGTTGAGGAAGCATGGCCTAGTGGAAAGAGCATGGGACTGGGTGTCCATAGACCCAGATTTTTATCCCAGCTCTGCCACTGGCCTGCTATATGACCTTGAGCAACTCACTAAACATTTCTGAGCCTCAGTTTTCTCATATGTTAAATGGGGATCAGGTACCTACGTATCAGGTACCTACTCTCCCTAGCTCTTAGATTGTGAGCACTGTGTGGGACAGAGAGTGTGTCCAATCTGAGACTTTGGCAAACAGTAGCCCTTAATAAATACCATTATCATTAATTGCTATCATTATTAATAATAATGCTGATGATAATAGTTCTCTCCATATGGAAGTTAAGCAATGCATTTCTAAATTACCTTGACACACAGAATGTCTGGTTCAGTATACTGCACTTCAAGGAAGTTCAGTCAGCAATGATGGTAGAGTTCTATAGGATCCAGAGATATTCTCATCTATCAAATCTAATTTAGGTGTAGTTTTGTCTGCAGGTGTAATTTTGCCTGAATTGTCTAAGTTACCCATTCAAGTCCTGTGATTCTATGGTAATATAGAAGTTTTAAATGCCTAGATACAATTGAAGTGATGGGATTTTCCTAGAGAAATTTCCCTAGCTTCCTCCCCAAGGTCAAATTAAGGATGTTGGCAAGCCAGAGCAATTTTTGTTTGGAAGCCCCTCAAAGGCCACATTGTTGTGAGTGAGGTGGATGAGAAGGCTCCAGGTTTAAAAAAGCAGAAGTTCCTTTACCCCTACCATACCACTCTCCTTCCTGGCTCTGAGCCAATTAGAGTGAAGCTGTAGACTGTAAGTTCACTGTGGGCGGCTACAGTGCTCTGCACACAGTAAGTGCTCAATAAATACGATTGAATGAAAGACTGCTGTACTCCCCCAAGTGCTTAGTACTGTGTGTTCTGCACACAGTAAGTACTCAATAATTACTACTGACTGATAGTAGGGATTTTCAGGCCTAGTGGAAAGGGTAATGGCCTGGGAGTCAGGAGACCCTAGTTCCAATCCCGGCTCCACCACTTACCTTCTGTAGGACCTTGGGCAAGTCACTTAACTTCTCTGGGACACAGTTTCCTTATCTGTGAATTGGGAATTAAATACCTGTTCTCCCTTCCCCTTGGACTATGAGCCCCATAGGGGATGGAGACGGTCTGAACCGATTGCACTGTATCTACCCCAGAACTTAACAAGGGCTTGGCACATAGTAAGCACTTGTTATCATCATCATCATCATCATCATGGCTCACACTGGCCCACTGGAATTTTCCTGGTGCTGGCTGCATCTACAGATGCAGGTTCAAGAGATACAGTTCCTCCATTGCATCATGGTTAAATCCAATCCTGTCCTCTCTCAAAATACACAGCTCTTTAGCTGTAGGACAACTAAGATAGGGACTGTCATTGAGTTGTTCAAGAGTTGTAGTGTGGCTACCCACCACACGTGGTGGGAACTTATTCTAGGGAACACTTTGTGAGTCAAGCTAACAAACTGCAAGGCAGACTGATATATACACATTCGTAAATCACAAGTTTTCCTTAAATGAAGCACAGATGCTGAATCATTAAGGGTGAATAGTTTCTTTGCTCTGATTTCTATCTTTTTTAGAGGGTTCACATTTAAAGTGATCCAACTTTAGGTGGCTTTTGACCATGTCCTCACCTATTTCTGCTGTGAATTCAGGAATCTCACAAGTAAATCACTCTTGACTATCTTGTGGTACTCCAAAAAAAGGGTTTCAGCTTTTGAAAGGATAACAAAGTACAGAGGCAATAAGATTAAGAACATTCCCCCTGTTTAGAAAATCATAAATTCTTTTTCTTTATGCAGCTTGGGTTCTGGTTTTCAAAGAGCATACGTTTCTGTTTAAAGAGTAACAATAAACAGATTGCCTCCCAAGATGCACTGAAAATTGTTACTAACAAGAAGGGATGTGGATATTTTCCATGGAAAGTAGGCATTTATTTCTTGAAATTTCCCTATCACAGGGATGCACAATGCAGGATATCATTCATAATCATTGTAATCAATTTTCATTTCTGCTGCCAGGATGCCACCAAATTCGGAAACCGTGTTTTTATACTTAGAACTAAGTTTCACTGAGATCCCTCCACAAGTTCCACAGAAATCAGTAGAACCAAACACAATTAAAATAACTAGTGATTTTCTTAAAGTATATTACATCTATTTACTCATCCTTTTCACTATCCAAATCAGAGCCTATTTTATGGATCTGTGGAAAATGACCACATTCAAGTGCAGCTAACTTGTTCTGAGCTATTGTATTTAACTTTCTGCATCTTGGTTTCCTTAATTGAAAACTGAGTCACTCAATCCATAGGACTTTTTGCTAATCCACCATGTGTAAAGCCCTGAGGTGAGGTTACAAAGGAAGAACAAAATACAATGCCTGCTCACAAGGAGCTTCTGGAACAATAATAAAAATAGTACACATAGCACACAAATCCCCTCTAGACTAAGCTCATTGTGGGCAGGGAACATTTCTACTGATTCTGTTATAGTGTATTCTCCCAGGTGCTTAGTACAGTGCTCTTTACACAGTAAATGCTCAACAACTCAACAAAGGATTGATTGATTACTCACTGCCCTTCTAGCATAGCTCTGGGAGCAGCTATTACAGTTTATAAATCAGCCATATAACTTGGCTGTTATTAAACCCACGAGATGGTACCTTTCTGAGTGCAAGTCAAGAGTCTTACATCCTTGAATTTGAAAACAGAGGGAATTAAGAACAATTTATAATTGTAACACATGAAATTTAAAAGAAATACTTAGAACTGAAACCCTGAAGTTTGGAAGCCAAACAAGTTCCAGTTTTAATTCCTCTGGGGCAACATTTCCTAGTTGGGTTGACAAAACAGACTTAGTTTCCTGAAAACCATCTGCCAAATATGCTTTCCAAGTCATATTCTCAAGGAACGTACCATCCCTTCACATGAGAGTCCTAGTGCTCCAAATTTCCCTCGCAGCCCTGAAAACCTGCAAATCCAGAGCTGAATCTCTATCTGACCTTGTGAGGTAGCAATACACCAACCTTGACGTGTAGGTCAAATGCTGCAGAATTAGTGCCGTCTGTGGCCACAAAAAGGACGACATCGTGTAGAACGTCAGACCCATCATGATGATACCTGTGGGAAATAAAAATTAAGAACTAGTTTATTATGATATTTTGTACAGCAATAACATGGTTTGCTGTTTATTTTAGTTTATTTTTTGGCTGTGGGATAATTTAATTATTATGAAAACTGTGCTCAGTGTGAACTGAAAGATGTATAGGAGATAAAACAATTATGTAATTTTACATTTTAAATTTGAAACAACTTTGAATATATGGATGCATATTAGCTATATCATTACCTATATACATATTATATAGATATACATATATGTATCTTGCATCTACCCCAGTGCTTGGCACATGGTAAGCACTTAATAAATACCACAATTATCATATATGCTCATACCAGCAAAAAGTACGATTTCACCCCTGTTCCACCTTAGGTGAGACAAACTCTGGTCAACTTACTATTATATTACTATTGTTAAAGGTACTCAGGGAACAATGAGAACCTTTCCAATATGCTGAAGCACAAAGCTACTATACAGCAGTCCTGTGCCACAGCATAAGCTACTATTAAAATCATTTTTTTCCAAGCACTTAAGCATGCCTTGGTATGTTAGATGAATTAAACGAAGATGTTTTAGTGAGCCATGTTAGCTTTCCTTTACTTGGGAGAATAAACATATATAAAGAAGAATGTATAAACTGTTTCTAACCTAACTTTTAATGTGTGGAGATCTTCCCAGGAAAATGTGTCCCCTAGACTCAGGGGAAACTCATCTAGCTCCACTTCTCCATACAGTGGGCGTCGCTGTAGGCGAATGTGGAGGTCGCCTCGCTTAGTATCCACATCTGAAATCAGAATATGCTCGGTTGTGATGGTGCACAGACCTCCTTCCTCCACTTTCAAGGGTTTCACAAATACCTAAAAACAAGAAAAAAATTCAAATTGTTAGATACAGAGCACCAAAATGGAAAGGTCCTCAAGATAAGAAGTAAAGGTAAAGGGGGAGATGCAAAGGGGCAAAACTCACATGCCTTATCTGATGGCATGGCTTCCACCCAGCAAGTTCAGTGGCCCAGTAGAAAGAGCACGGGCTCCTAGGCCCCTGAATTGCAGCTCTGCCAGTTGCTTGCTGTGTGACTTTGGGAAAACCATATCATTCCTCTGTGCCACAGTTTCCTCCTCTGTAAAATGGGGATTCAATACCTGTTCTCCCTCCACTTAGGCTGTGAGTCACGTTTGGGATGAGAACTGTGTCTGGCCTGATTATTTTGCATCTACCGCAATGCTTAGTACAGTGCTTGGCACATAGTAAGTGCTTAATAATAAGAGTAATAATTATGGTATTTGTTGAGCACTTACTATATGCCAAGCACTGTTCTAAGTGCTGGGGTTGATACAGGGTAATCAGTTTGTCCCACATGGGACTCACAGTCTTAATCCCCATTTTACAGATGAGGTCACTGAGGCACAGAGAAGTTGTGACTTGCCCAAAGTCACACAGCTGATAAGTAGCAGAGCTGGGATTAGAACCCATGATTTCTGACTCCCAAGCCCATGCTGTTTCCATTAAGCCACGCTTAACAAGTATTATTATTATTATTATCAGCCTGACCCAAAACAGGCCAATTTGGCTGAGAATTAGCCTGCACCCTTCCCAAGTCATGGCAGTAGTAACACTGGCCCCAGATGAAATTATGCCCCCTGCCCATATCACTGCCAGGGCTGCTGGTTTGAATTAGCAAGGAAAATCGTGCTGATGGCAACAGAGCACAGGACAGGTCAGTGAATCCAGGGCTACACCACTGTTGTGACTCAGGCATAAGCAGAAATGTCCTCCTGACTGACTCCTCAAAAATAGAAAGATCTGGCTCTGTCAGATACTCCCAGTCCCACCATGTCACAAACTCCTATTTAAACCCATAAAGGGCCAAAATAGCAATGATGGTGGAGAAGAAGGAGGAAGAGGAGGAGGAGGAGGAGATTATTCACACTACCTGAATTACACAGTCATACTAATGGCCTGTATTTAAAACAAAAAATTCCTTTCTGGTTGCTAGGACCATGTAATCTTCATATCCCCAGATCAACAAATTGATACAAAATTAAATCGAAGGGGCCTCTGTCAGGCCAAACTCTGGTTTGGCAACTGGATAGTCTCACCTTTCAGGTTGCAGACCTTCATCCTTATCAGTCCACAGGTGTTGGATAGATGGGTGATAACCAAAGCAGTGTGATTTTAATACTCTCCTATGAGGGCTGGCTGAAAGTTATCATGGGAATTGCAAGGAAGGAAATGGCCCAAACTACATGACCCAAAGTGCAGAGGGGTTGGTTTGCCTATACTTCCCAGAAGCTATTAAGACATTCTGGAAGGAGCTGGTGTCCCCTATTACGGGTGAGAGCTCTACCCGCTCTAGGTGGAGCTTAATTTACCCAAGGTATTTCCAGGCAGGAGGGCTGAGTTTGTGCTGTTTAATATCTGTCTCTCTCTCTCTAGGCTGTAAGCGGGACATGTGTGTATATACGTACTGCTGTTATATTGTACTTTCCCAAGCTCTTAGTACAGTGGTCTGCACATAGAAAGTACTCAATAAAGATGACTGATGTACATGCTGTTCTGTCCCTGCTGATGGTTGCTTCCCTGTGGCTGGCTGCCCGATCAGTTCCCATCTGGGACTCTGCTAGAAAAAGGTTTCTATGTGGTGAGGTATTTCCTCTCTGTTTAAACAATACCTCTGGTTAAAAGGGGCTAGGGTAATCTAATTTGAGGATATTTCAATTTAAACCTTATCCATCCCTTCTGCCAAGCAAAAGCCTTGGGCTCGGGACAGCCTTGTTATTCTAAGTACATGGTAAGTGGCTTTTCCAATCTGGCAATAAAGCTTTCCTTTTGTAACTTTGAAACCCATGGGTTTTCAATTGCATTTGTGACTGACCATTTGAATTCTTCTGTCTGTATTCTTACCAAGTATAAGAATTATTAAACACTGACCTTTGCCATTATTCCATTTGGGAAATTAGTTCAGCCATGGTGACTGAGGCTTTTGTAGAGCTAGAAAAAAGATATTGGATAACTTCCCTGCCTCCATGTTACAATAATAACGTTAATAATGATGATGGTATTTTTTAAGTGCTTACTATGTGCCAGACACTGTTCTAAGCACTAGGGTAGATACAAGCTAATCGATTTGGACACAGTCCCTGTCCCACATAGGGCTCACAGTCTTAATCCCCATTTTACGGATGAGGGAACTGAGGCACAGAGAAGTTAAGTAACTTGCCCAAGGTCACACAGCAGACAGGTGGCAGAGTAGGAATTATAACCCATGACCTTCTGACTCCCAGGCCCCTGCTCTATCCACTACTCCACGCTGCTTCTCCAAGAGGAAGTTTGATATTATGATGTTTAATCAATAAATAAATCAATGCATTTATTGAGTGCTGACACTGTGTAGAGCACTGTAGTTCAAGAGACTAGGTGGACAGAACAGCAATCCTCATGGAGCTTTTAATCTTTGTTCTGTGGAAATCAACCAGGTGATACCACCAAGCTCACCAAGTGTGTACTCCCAAGTCTAACAGGCTCTTTAGAACATTGCTACCAACAGTCCAAGGCTCAGAAGAAGGAGTGGGGGCAAAAGGAAGGGGAGAGAGAGTGAGGGCCAGAGAATCTCTACTTCCAATGAGGTCTCGGTCTTACTTAGGCTACACTTTCCTCCCCTCTTCCATTTGTAGCATTATACATACCTCTGGAGCTTGATTGTCTACTGGGAGAATAGTAATGTTAAAGCAGATCCCATGTAGTGTGCCACCATGTTGATTACTGATGGAAAAAACAAACTGGACATGCTGAGGAACAGGGCCAATGTCCTGCATTGGTGGCATATAGGCTACTTTCATGAAATTGACTGCATGCTGCAAAGAAAATTGAGAGAATGGATCAGATTTAGGGTTCTGGCAGTCACAAATGTTCAGGGTTCTATTTTCATGATAACCTTCTTGGAGATATTAACAAGGGTCGATATTATTATTGTCCTCCTTTGACTGGGAAGGGCTCTTTTCATCTGAGGGCTCATGTATCTGCAGGAAAAACCCGCATTTTTCACACATTGGGCAAGAGGGATGCATACAGGGAAGGTGAGATCTAAGAATTGTTTGCACACTGAAATTCCAAGATGAAAGCACACACAGCATATTCTCGACTGCTACCATTATGGCAGTTCACGGATGCTCTCTCGTCTCTCCCAAATGGACCCTGGAGGTTAAGAACAGGAATCACCTAAACAAGTAATTGCTGTTTGTCTCTGGATATTGATAACATTTTATCTGTTGAGTGTCTTTTGAGAGCTCCCAGGATTTCATAACCATATTTCCACTGAAATCGACAAATTTGTCCCCTCTTGACACAACAGCAGATGCACAAGAGCAGCATTCCCTTATGATCTATCTTCCCTCCTGTGTATTTTCTAAACCATAAGAGTGTAGGTCTCCCTATGGTTGCATGGAATGTAAACTATCACCAGCACTTCAAAACCAAATCCCAGGCATTTTCTCCTGCCAGTGGATACATTTTGCCAGTATTCTGGCAGATTGGAGACTAAATTAGATTGTGTGTAATTAGTAAATTAAAAATTATAGAGCTTTTGGATTGTACTTCAACTGCTTTTGAGTTCTGATTGCTCTTTCTTCCAAATTATTCTCCCAAATAACATGTTTAGGATGTGCATAATTTCTAAGAGGTAGCTTAGAGTGATCAACCTATAGCTTAATTATGTTCTACAACATCCAAAGCTTTGTGCAAGCTAATGAATATAGATCCCTGAAAACCAAATTTTTTTGCTTGTTGGCATCTTTAACCGTCCAAACCTTGTTCCTCATATTAACATCCCTATAGAGTAATAAACACTCAAGACTGTAATCTCTTTGTGGGCAGGGAACATGTCTACCAATCCTGGTATATTGTACCAAGTGCTGAGTGCAGTTCTCTGTACACAGAAAGCACTCAAAAAATACCATTGATTGGTTCCCCTTCACTCAATCCTAAACTAAAGTTCTATGAAACATAGGTAACCCCATTCTCTCTCATACTGAGGGAGAGAGCTCAGTGCCACTTGACAGTACCCTTGATGTCTGAGCAGCCCTATTTATGGTTGCAATGTTCTCTCCTAATGATAAAAGCTCAGAAAATGTGCCCAGTCATCTTTTCATGGGCACTGTGTGCAAGGCACTGTTTCTTAGTCTCTCTAAAAAATAAGGAAGGTTGCCAGCAAAGTTATCAAGCTCTTCTAGAGTTCCAGCTACTCTTCTCACCTTCCGAGAATGATAGAGGTTTTAGGAATTGATGCCCTTCTAATTTGATGCAGACTAACACACCTGAGTGAATGATTTCAGGCTTGGAGCTGCAGGGTCTTTCATCAGCTTTGTCACACTATCCACCATGAACAATTTCCCAGCATCTGAATGTCTAAACAAGAAATATAACAGCACTGATTGCAAAATTGGCAGAAATAGCAAATCATATTGAACACAAATTTTCAAAATCCATCAATTCCTATTTGTAATGTTCATGATAGCTACTAAATGTCATGGTTGATAATTTTATTTTTAAACCTACTTTCATCACTGCCCAACCCTTCCATGATTTTAGGTAGTGAGTGCACCAAGAACAAAGGCAGATACTGAGCACAACATATAAAAAATCTGAATACTTTCAGCACCCCAGTCACTGGAAACGATGAGATGATTTGGGACCTGTTTGAAATACAAATTACTATTAAATGCATGTCATCTCATTTTAAAATGTCGTGTCTAAATTAGGAATGGTTCAACTGCAGACCCTGTGTAGCACATAAAGTCTCTGGTAGTTTGAGGGCTACTAAACATAGAGAACCAGCACGGCTTAGTGGAAAGAATATGGGCCTGGAGTCAGAAGACCTGGGTTCTAATCCCAGCTTTGCCAATTACCTGCTGGGTGACCTTGGGCAAGTCACTTAACTTTTCAGTGCTTCAGTTGCCTCATCTGTAAAATAGCGATTGAATATCTGTCCTCCCTCCTCAGGCTGGATTGTGAGCCCCACGGGGGAGAGGGACTATGTCTCACCTGATTGACTTGAATCTCCTCCAGTGCTTAGAACAATGCTTGATACATGGTAAGTGCTCAACAAATACCTTAAAAAGCAAAGCATAAGCAAAGAGGGAGATAATTTTCCCGGAGGCAGCGATTTGCTTAGCTGACTCCTTTTGGGAGTACTGTCAGCAGGCTACATGCTAGCATACCTAAACTCACAGCTTTTGATAGCTGGGTGCCTGAAGACACAAACCCTCCACAATTTAAGCACCTTTTGGGTGGGGATCAAGTCTACCAACTCTATTGTGCTCTCCCCAAAGCTTAGTGCAGTGCTCTGCACATAGTAAGTGTTCAGTAAATACCACTGATTGATGTGGGAGCCATCAGCTTGTAGGTGGACAATCGTAAAGGGTGTGTTCTGCTGGAAAATAGTTCAAGAGTTACAGCTTGGCCCAACCTAAGCTAAATATCTGGCTACCTAGGGTAGACACTCAGATTTTAAGCACTCTTCTACAGTGTTTGGCATACAGTAAGCGCTTAACAAATGTCATCATTATTATTATTACTCGCAGTGTGATTGATATCTGCCTCTGTCCAGTACCATCTGACATACCTGTAACTAAAGGAGAAAAATGGAGGTGTTGTTACTGTGTAGAGAAGTTCCCTTTCACGAGATTCCACATCTACAAAATGCAGATGTTTCTTAGTGAGATGAACCACCTCGGTTTCCTTGACAACCAGATGCCGAGTCACTCCTGCAACTTCTTTAGGAAGTTGGTCATCCACTGGCATGATATGCATTATTACCGCCTAAAGTGAAAAGTCAAGAATGTGAACTGAACATAATGAAAGCAAGGTCAAGATTAATACAAAAAATATTCCCAAGAGATGTTTCTCTAAAACCATTTTTAAGAAATTAATTGCCTAGTATACTCCTATAAGTTTAGTCTTAAAACTACCATGAGTGTGAATCAAAGCAGAAATATCCTTTTTTGCCTTTTATTTGGTATCAGGCAAAAAGAACATCATTTTAAGTGGAAGCTGGGGGAGATAGCCTTACTGAGTTATTAATAGTATTAGTATTATGGTAGTTGTTAAATTCTTACTAAGTGTCAAGCACTGTTCTAAGCACTGAGATAGATACAAGGTAACTTTCCCATCACTGTAGACAACACAACCACCCTTCCCATCTCACAAGCCCGTAACCTTGGTGTCATCCTTGACTCCGCTCTCTCATTCAACCCACATATCCAATCTGTCACTAAATTCTGGCAGTCTCACCTTCACAATATCGTCAAGATCTGCCCTTTCCTCTCCATCCAAACTGCTACCGTGTCAGTACAATCACTCCTCCTATCCCGCCTAGATTACTGCATCAGCCTCCTTTCTGACCTTCCAACCTCCTGGCTCTCTCCACTTCAGTCCATACTTCACTCCGCTGTCCAGATTATCCTTTCTACAGAATCGTTCAGGGTATGTCACCCCCCCTCCTCAAAAATCTCCAGTGGTTGCCTATCCACCTCTGTATCAAACAAAAACTCCTCACTATTGGCTTTAAAGCTCTCCATCACCTTGCCCCCTCCTACCTCACCTCCCTTCTCTCCTTCTACATTCAAGCTTGCAAACTCCGCTCCTCTGGTGTCTACTTGTTTTGTTTTGTTGTCTGTCTCCCCCTTTTAGACTGTGAGCCCATTGTTGGGCAGGGATTGTCTCTCTTTATTGCTGTATTGTACTTTCCAAGTGCTTAGTATAGTGCACTGCACATAGTAAGCACTCAATAAACACGACTGAATGACTGAATGAAGATAATCAGGTTGGACAAAGTCCCTTCCTCACTTGGGACTCACAGTCTAAGTCAGAAGGAGAGCATTCATTGATTCCCCATTTTACAGATGCGGAAACTGAGGCACAGAGAAGTTAAGTGATTTGCCCAAGGTCACACACCAGGCAAGTGGCAAAGTTGGGATTAGAACCCAGGTCCTCTGACTCCCAGGTCCATGCTCTTTCCACTAGGCCGTGATTCTCCTCATTACATAGAAATGTCATGGCACAGCAGTGTCGTACATGTACATTTTCTAAAAGGGAGTGAGACCACTGGACAAAGACATGAATCCAAGCCCTTTGTACAGTGCTTCGCACACAGTAAACACTCAATAAATTCCACTGATTGACTAATGGAGTGTCCAACTAGAGAATAGACCTTTTTGATCACCTTTCCACTTAGATGTGCTACTGCCCGGAGCCTCCTTTGGCTACTTCAAAGCATGGGTCATGGGCAGGAAACATGCCTACCAACTCTGTTACACTGTACTCTCTCAAGCACTTATTACAGTTCTCTGCCCACAGTAAGTGCTCAATAAATACCACTGATCGATCGATTGGTTGATTGATGGGCTGCTACTGCACTCCTATTTACTCTGGACTGGACTTGAGGTTTCTCCCCAGCACATATAGCTACTCCGAGGCTGAAAGAAATGGCTGGCGGCGGCAGCAGCAGCAGGAATCCCAGCCCAAACTGCAGTGATTTGTGGAGTAAGGGCAGCCCAGAGGCAATAGGCAGGGCTGCTCAGGAGTGGAAGAGGCTTCTCACACTCTCACACTGGCATTCAGACCCGAGATTCTCTCCATGGCAAAGACTGAGGCAGGTAGCCACCTGCCTCCTCATCTAACATAAGGATGACCTTCACCCCCTAGATCCATACCTGCTGCTAAGCTCTTAGTGACTGCATCAGTCCTTGCTGTACATTTGCAAAGACTATGGATGTACCAGAATCTGGGAATCAAAGTTTGTTTCCTCAATTTTTTTTTATGTTAACACTCACACTTCCTCAAACAATGGTTTATTGTTTCAAATCCAATTCAGGGTTAGGTTATTTTGCACCATATGGTACATAATTGATACCCTTGCATTGGTGTCTCTGAGTCTTGTCATTCTATATTAAACCAATAATTCAGAGCAGCATCTTTCTAGTACCATCATTATTATAACCTCCCTAAATTTGAAAATAAATTCACATTTGTGAGGAGGTTTTAATGCAAAAACTGTAGTATGGCCCTACATTACTGAGACTTCATTAAAGCCACAAAAACTTATGGCATTTTTACTCATTTTATAAAGTATTACAGTGCTGAAAAATAAAGTGATCCCTTCCAAAAAAAATGCATTGCTACCTTCAGTGACATGTTATCCTGAAATTTACTGACTGGTTTCTTCAATGACTTGCTAACCTGAAAAGTTCACAGATTCCAAGGACTTGGTAAACACTGTGTGAATGAGTTGGTGTTTAGTCCATTGTTTAAAATATATTTAATAAGAAAACAATAGTTATTGTGGCTTGGAGGAAGCCCTTTTCCAATTTTTGTATTTATTCTTTATTTTTTGCTTTGTGGCAGCAAAAGCTAATTTTCAAGCATGAGGTTTTTCAATCATAGTGTACATTTCTTTATCACTATCTTGAATGATGTGTTTTTGTGTTTTTACATGTTCACACATATCTAGCCATACTCATATAACAAATAAATATAACGAGGTCCCTTCCTACTCCAAGATGCTGTTGACAGTGACAGAAAGATCATTCTCGAGTATATATGAGGCCAAAAGTATCAATATATGCCTAACTGATCTTTCTACTTGGTTGCAGGTAGAATTCAAACTACTCAAACATTAAGGTAATAAAGAAGTACCAGATTCCATTCTCCATTGTGAAAGACAAGTACTGTTTCCAGCTCCAGTCTTTCATACCTAAGGAACTATTGTCTGGAATCATGGAAATGAGAAGACAGAGAGGAAAATGCACAGCAAATAAGACAAAGCCAGAAAGACAGTTTGGAATTTAACTGGGCCAAGGGAAAAAATAGCCCTGGTATCTGAGTGATGGAGAAGAGGCCCAGCATCAGTGGAGCCCAGAGAATGTCATCATTGCAGGCCATGATTACTGTGCTTCGGGAGAAGTATGAAAGGAGGCAGGTTCATGACAGGGGAAATCTTAGCAATCTACCATAGGTCATTCAGGTTAGTTGGGGTTGCCGATACTCAAATAGAGTGTACCGAATCCAATCTCTTACCTGTTTTAAGTACCACTTCCCTTGAAGCATCATGGGAAAGAAAGAGTGCTATTTTCTGTCTGAGTTAGAAAGGTCTTGCCCCTTTGCAATGAATAAATGAGTCAGGTCCAAGTAATACTGCCAGCAAACAGCTAGACCTTAAATGCTGGGTTTCAAGAATGCATGCCCATTCTGGGACCCTCTACGTGGAAACTGTCCAGAAGCAAATTAGAAAATTTTCCAAAATAAACAAACAAATGTCAAACCTACATGCTGAGCATAAGGCCTGGTCAGACCACCCACTCTTTTAAATGAAACTGTTGCTTGTAAACTTTCCTGTATTTAATTACCTGGACCAGCTTTTGGGAGACTGTGTTTTTTTCCAAGTGTAGCTGACAATCATGCTTTATATAGTTAATATCTATGGAAGCAGAAGCACCAAATTCATAGCTAGAACCTTTTCAATTTTCCATTATCCATTTATAGTATTTGAGGAAAGATATACCTGAGGATATTTTAAAATGCCTCAGCCACCAGATGTCCTTTATCATCATCATTATCAAAAGTATTTATTGAACAATTTCTGAGTTTCCTTTCAGAATGTTTAAAATTTAGCTTCCCTCTACCTAAAGGCATGTCATTTCTCCTTGAAGTTTTCTTTTTCATTCTTTCAAGAAATGAAATGGCATCTGAAAAATCTACTCATTCTCATTTCAGTGATGCACTGGAAATTAGGGTTTCAGTAAACACATATTTTGAGATCTAAAATGAGATTCTTTAACACTTAATGAACATTCCACATGGGAGAGGAATACAAGGCTCAGATTTTTCTATTTTAAACAATGACAATATTCTGCCAGTGCACTTTGATTCACTGTTGGAGTTTGAGTAATAATAATGTAATGTTGGTATTTGTTAAGCGCTTACTATGTGCCGAGCACTGTTCTAAGCGCTGGGGTAGACACAGGGGA
The DNA here is from genome assembly GCF_004115215.2 of Ornithorhynchus anatinus. NCBI lineage: Eukaryota > Metazoa > Chordata > Mammalia > Monotremata > Ornithorhynchidae > Ornithorhynchus > Ornithorhynchus anatinus. The sequence goes on along the minus strand of NC_041753.1, from coordinate 45,120,469 downwards.
ATCAGGTTGTCCCACGTGGGGCTCACAGTCTTAATCCCCATTTTACAGATGAGGTAACTGAGGCACCAAGAAGTTAAGTGACTTGCCCAAAGTCACACAGCTGACAAGTGGTAGATCCGGGGTTCGAACCCATGACCTCTGACTCCAAAGCCCGTGCTCTTTCCAGTGAGCCATGCTGCTTCTCTACTGACCTAGTACTGACCTAGAAGTACCACTGGCCAACCAAAAATGGCTTCCTTATATTCTTATGTTCTTAAAAATGATGATCATGTTCTATATAGAAATAGGAGCTTAGCATGTATTCCTCAAAGTCAAAGCTCTGCACAGATGCAGCGCAAGTATCAGTGAGTCTTACTAATCTCTGTCGTCCTTTTATAAATATTTACCTATCTGATCTATCAAACCAGCTTATGTACAGACGGGTCTTCAGCACTAATTTAAACCAGGATCCTCACACTGGATTTTGACAGATATACAACAGGAGGTCAAATGAAGGATGAGGGAAGGGATTCGGCAGTAGTTCCTCAAGCAAATGTCTTCCACTTTGGTTCTTATACCACACATCAATCAGTGATATTTATTGAGTGCTTACTGTGTGCCAAACACTCTACTAAGTTCTTAAAGAGTAATAATAATAATAATAATGTTGGTATTTGTTAAGCGCTTACTATGTGCCGAGCACTGTTCTAAGCGCTGGGGTAGACACAGGGGAATCAGGTTGTCCCACGTGGGGCTCACAGTCTTAATCCCCATTTTACAGATGAGGTAACTGAGGCACCGAGAAGTTAAGTGACTTGCCCAAAGTCACACAGCTGACAAGTGGTAGAGCCGGGGTTCGAACCCATGACCTCTGACTCCAAAGCCCGTGCTCTTTCCAGTGAGCCACGAAGAGTACAATACAACAGAGTCAGTAGAGTTGGTAGGGTACACACATCCCTAGCTGTCTCAGTTCCTCCCGGCAGTCACTTCCCTAGATTCTGGATTCTCCGCCACTCACCCTCCTACTCTGGCCCTTTCACTGGAGTCTTCCTCCTAACCGAATGGCAAAGGCTACATCGAACATCAGAAAGAAGTGGAGGAGTAAGACTTTAGGAATTAGTCAATCAATCAATCATATATATTCAGGGCTTACTGTGAGCAGAACACCGTACTAAGCACTTGGGAGACTACAATATAACAGTTGGTGGACATGTCCCCTGCCCACAAGGAGTTTACAGTCTAGAGGGGGAGACAGACATTAAATGAATTGCAGGAATGTACCTAAGTGCTGTGGGGCTGAGGGTGGGGTGAATATTGAGTGCTTAAAGGTTAAAGATCCAAGTCAAGAAAGTTTGGTAAAGTTTTTTAGCCTTTATATGGGTTTGATGATGCCTGCAATGATGATGTCAATGATAATGATGACAATGCTGACCATCATCAAACAGATCACCACCTTCCCCATCTTCAAAATCCTATTTAAATCATATACTCCCTCCGTCCTGTGTCTCCTAGGCACTTGGGTCTGTACCACATAAGCACTTTGATACCCCATCCCCAGCTCCAAAGTAATTGTGTTTATATCTTTGTACTCTCTCATTTCCCCTATCTTTAATTTATAATAATAATAATTTAGCATTTGCTAATCACTCACTATGTGCCAAGCACTATACCAAACATTAGGGTAGAGACCAGATAAACAAGTTGGATCCACTCCTGTCTCTCATGGGATTCGCAGTCTAAGTGGGAGGGAGGAAAGGTACTTATTTTTTTAATGTCTGTCTCCTTAACTAGACTGTAAGCTGCTTGTGGGAAGGGATTGTAACTAACAAGTCTATTGTTTTGTACTCTCCCAAGTGCTTAGTACAGTGCTCTGTACCAAATAAGCACTCAATATCATTGATTGATCGATTGACAATGATACCAACCTAGGAAAAAAGACGCTTTAACTTAAACTCATCATTAAAAATATGCTATATTTGTTTTAAGAAACTGCTTTGTGACTTCCTACCATTCAGACTCTTTCTTAGACTCATAAATTAATATGAATACTACTACTATCTTTTTAATGGTGTTTGTAAAGCACCTACTATGTGCCAGGCACTGCACTAAGTGCTGGGGTGGATCAAGATTATCAGGTTGGACACAGTCCATGTCCCACATGGGGCTCACAGTCTTAATCCACCCTTTCCTCTCCATCCAAACTGCTACTATGTTAATCTAAGCATTTATCCTATCCAATCTTAATTACTGCATCAGCTTCCTTGCTGACCTTCCTGCTTCCTGTCTCTTCCCACTCCAGTCCACACTTCACTCGGCTGTCCAGATCATTTTTCTTCAAAGTCATTCAGTCTATGTTTTCCCACTCCTCAAAAACCTCCAGTGGTTGCCCATCCACCTCTGCATCAAACAGAAACTCCTTACCATAGACTTTAAGCACTTATTCACCTTGCCTCCTACCTTACTTCCCTGATTTTCTACTACAACCCAGCCTGTACACTTTGCTCCTTTTATGCCAACCTACTCCCTGTAGTACGTTGATCTCACCTATCTCACCGTTGAACTCTCGCTCACATCCCTACTATGGCTGGAAAGTCCTCCCTCTTCATATCCGACAGATCATCACTATTCCCATCTTCAAAACATTATGAAAAGTACATTCCCTCCAAGAGGCCTTCCCCAGATAAGCCCTCATTTCCTGTTCCCACTCCCTTCTGCATCGCCCTTGCACTTAGATTTGCACCCTCCCTCAGCCCCACATCACTTTTTTACATACCCATAATGTATTGTATTAATGCCTCTATCCCCCTCTAACTCACTGTGGGCAAGGAACGTATCTACTAACTTTGTTATACTGTACTCTCCTAAGCATTTAGTACAATTAGCACACAGCGTTCAGTAAATTGATTGATTGATTAATCCCCATTTTACAGATAAGGTAACCATGGCACAGAAAAGTTAAGTGACTTGCCAAGGTCACACAGCAGACAAGTGGCGGAGCCAGGATTAGAACCCAGGCCCTTTAACATTTCTGCCTTAGATCGCTGAGGTAGTAAAGAAATAAGACCCATGAATTCCTCACTGCCATGAGAGAATTCAAAAAGCACTTTCATGTTGGTTTGTGGGTTCAGAGACGCTGAAGTAATAAGATGACTGCTACATGTCTTTCCTCAAAGATGATGCCAGGACTAAAGTGGTCTGTCAGTGGAGCAGTCATTCGTTGCCTTCTACCCAAGGGTGCTCAGATGAGGGGCGGTCACTCAGGCAGCAGCAATATCAGAGGAAGAATGTTTAAGAGCCAACGGCAGGGAAATGCTCTTCCACAAAATGCTGTGCATGACTGTGGTTTTACGCTGTGCATGTGGTGTGACATGATGATTGTGAGTACATTGTGCTGTGCATGCAGCTTGACACGCTGGCAGTAGGTAGAACCTGGCAGGCAACCATGGAATGCCAAAGGACTGAAGCTGAGCCAGAAGTGAGTCTGCATATCTGAAAAGAAGCAGCGTGGCTCAGTGGAAAAAGCACGGGCTTTGGAGTCAGAGGTCATGGGTTCGAATCCCGGCTCGGCCACTTGTCAGCTGTGTGACTTTGGGCAAGTCACTTAACTTCTCGGTGCCTCAGTTACCTCATCTGTAAAATGGGGATTAAGACTGTGAGCCCCACGTGAGACAGCCTGATTCCCCTGTGTCTACCCCAGCGCTTAGAACAGTGCTCGGCACATAGTAAGCGCTTAACAAATACCAACATTATTATTATTAAAAGGCCCCCAAAATGTCCTCTTACCTGTGGCTTTGAGAAGTTAGGAGGATCATGGCTGTCATACAGGACAAACTCAAAGGAATCCTCAAAGATTTCCCCACCAAGGTGATGATAGTAAATAATACCATGGAAGAGATCCCTCTGAAGGAAGCCAGAGACTGGATAACCTGCCAGGACACAGATGCCATGTATTTTACAACACTGTCCATGACATCTAGGTCTATTATATCAGGTCCATCTTTACCAATAAATTCATTCTTTCAATCATATTTATTGAGCACTTACTGTGTGCATAGCACTATACTAAGCACTTGGGAAAGTACAATACAACAACAAACAGACACATTCCCTGCCCACAATGAGCTCTGTCCGATATACCTACTGGGGCTCCTAGAAAAATGCCTGCACCCAGAGTTTACTAACTAAACATAAACTAAATAAAATATACCATAGCACTTGTGATGACTTTAAAAACTACTGTATAGTGCTGCCCTCCTGACTCAAGACTGACTCTAATTGTACTGATGGTGAGTGTCGGTGTGAGAGATATGATTGATGCATGACAGACAATCCCTTCAACATCATGTATCTCTTGCAATAATAATAGTCATGCTAATAATAGTATTTTAAGCACTTATGTGAAAATACTGTATTAGATACAAAATGAACAAGTTAAACACAGTCCCTGTCCCACATAGGGCTCACCAAGTGAGAGGGAGAACAGGTAATGGATCCCCATTTTATAGTTGAGGAAATAGAGGTACAAAAAAGTGAAGCATCTTGCCCAAGGTCTCACAGCAGGCAAGTGGCAGAGTCTCCTTTTATTTCCTACTCACACTGCCTGGCTCTACTTTCATTTCCTCTTCTTTCATGACCCGATCTTAATAATAATAATAATGTTGGTATTTGTTAAGCGCTTACTATGTGCAGAGCACTGTTCTAAGCGCTGGGTTAGTTTTACAGGGTAATCAGGTTGTCCCACGTGAGGCTCACAGTCTTAACCCCCATTTTACAGATGAGGTAACTGAGGCACAGAGAATTTAAGTGACTTGCCCACAGTCACACAGCTGACAAGTGGCAGAGCTGGGATTCAAACCCATGACATCTGACTCCCAAGCCCAGGCTCTTTCCACTGAGCCACGCTGCTTCTCTGATCTTCTGAAAGCACACCCAGTCCTATAAAAATCCTACAGTTGTGTTCCTAGAGGACTTTACTTTGTGAAAAAAAAATGGGTTACAGAAACCACTGATTCAATAGAATGGGTTATAATATAGATGGTTCAAAGATACCACCATGAATGACATTTTCTGATACAAACGCCTATGTTCTCATTATGTATTGTGCTCTTTTATAGTATCAGGCAGTATGTGGTATTTTTCTACATTAAAGGCTGACACATTTTTGTGAGCTTAGTGCACATACTTATAATATATGTAGGACTTTTTCACATTTTTAAGCACATTATTCATTCAATTGTATTTATTGAGCACTTACTGTGTGCAGAGCACTGTACTAAGCGCTTGGAATGTACAATTTGGCAACAGAGACAATCCCTACTCAACAACGGGCTCACAGTCTAGAACCACATTATTATTACATTAGCATATGTAATTATATTTTTACAAATGTTTATAGACTATCAAAAAGTGACCTCCTTGGCCACATTTTACCCATGATCTGCACTTTGGGAATTCCTGGTAGAACTTTATAGAACCCTTTTTCTCATCTTGCATGTTGGATGTATTTAGATTGGTAATAGTTACATAGACCTTTGTACCAATCTGCATCTATAAATTCATACACACAACTAAAGATTTTTAAAGTGTCACTGAGGTCTTCTACCTAGGCAGTAAATTAGCTAACAATGCACAAATAGATAGGGAGCTAGTAAAGAAAATTTCAAAGGCCCAGCATAGCCTGACTGCAGTTAGAGTATGGAAACAACAGGGCATCATGGTCCATACCAAGTGGAAGGTCTATAAAGCTTATTAGGGTAGCGAACCTTCTTTCCATATGTCCATGAGCCCTGGATCTAGCCCAGAAGACTAATCCAGCTTCCTGAGCAGTTTTACCAACATTATCTGCTAACTAAACCAAATACCAAATGGCAGGATGAGATTATCAACAATAAGGTCTTGGAACTGGAAAACCACTGCAGCAGACAGACCAGCTTCAAGCAGAGATTTCACAAGATGGGGTTGCCAAGAAGGCTCAAAAAGAGAAACAGAACAAACCCATCAGCGCAAGATCTCTCTTTACATTCAAACAATGTGGCAGGGTGTGCAGGTTATACATCGGTCTTGTCACATGAGTAGTTAGGATCTAACTGAAAGTGGCATTATTTCCTAAAGTGAAGGAAGGTATAAGGTCAGTAATACCCTTTGAAGATTTAGGTGACTTGAGGGCTGATTGACTGTGAAGCCTATTCCTGGAAGCTTACATTCAGATGCGGGAAGATGTATCTCAAGAAAACTATAGAAAGGGGGAAATTTCCAGTTCGCTTTAGAGGCCCCCAAACTTACCAATAAGGCCTGGTCCTGGCTTCTTCATGATCTCTCCTGCTTGGGAAGGCTTGGTGATGTTAAAGAAAATATAGTCATCACTGGAGTCCATGTCAGAAGCCTGCAGCATGGATTCTTGGATTAGGATGGTCTGTCCCTCGTGCAGTTCAATGACCATGTTGGTGATGAGGAAGGGGGGGCTGTCATCCTTTGGCAGGATGTTGATGGGAAACTTATGGCGAATGCTGTGGCGACCATCAGAAATCCTGAAGACCATGAAATCCTTTGTGGAGTCACTGTCATCATGATGATAGCGAACCACCCCTGCCTGAATGTCTGCCACAGTGAAAATGAAGCCTTTCCCTCCTGACAAAAACAGTAGAGATGGGCTCTGTCAAAGATGGGCATAGAGAGTCAACCAGCAACCCCTACAGAACTGCACTTGGAGGGTCATGAAAGAGAATCAGCCAAATAAAGCTGCTCTCACCCCTGGAAACTAAGGAAGTTGTAACTTAACAACTCATTTCCCTGTGTTTGAAATCTCAAAAATTTTTCCTTTCTTGAGCCTGGCTCCCTTTACCACCTGCAATTATACTACAGGGTACAGGACAGGAAACTGCCTAACAACTTTGCATCTCACAGCCACTCAGAGGAGGCAGTGTAGGCTCAGGATGAGTATGTTGTGAATCTATTTTTTTCTCTGTCAGTGTCTTTTTCTGGGAATAATTATAATCAGTCCCTATCTAGAGAGCATATTATTAGGAATCTTGGGGCTCCTCAAAAGAAGGCACTCCATAATCTTAAAGTATTACTGACATTGAACTAAATGCTTCCCTCTTGAGCCAGGCTGGCACCAAGCTTTGGAAATGAATTGCTGCTGTGGAGTTAGAGGATCCTGTGACTGGCAGAAATACAGGTCCTCTGCCCACTTCAAACAAACCAGAGAAGACTAAGAGACACCAAATGATTTCTGCAGTGTGCCCAACACTGGTGGAGATGGGAAGGGGGGAGTGGAGCTTCAACCTCCTCTCTTGAGGTGCAGACACTCTGCCTGTATCTCCCAGTTCCTCCTACGCTCCTACTGGCCAGACCCAACTCTTCCAGTGTCTAAAGAATATTGGGAAATGTAGGCCCTCAATATGGAAGGAAATGGAGTTCTAAGAAAGTTGAAGGTTACTGGAATAGACTTCGCATTCCTTTAATCCCCTGTGTTCATGTTCCACCTCCTATAAAGGCTTGAATATTTAGTAGTAATAATAGTATTTAATAAATGCTTACTGTGTGCAGAGAACTGTTCTAAGCACTGAGAAAGAAAATGCAGGTGGGAATTTAGCCATGGTCCTGTCTCTCTGGGAACCTGCAATCTAATAATAATTAATAAGATTAATTGTACTAAGCGGTGGGGTGGATACACAAAAATCGAGTTGGACACAGTCCCTGTCTCACAAGGGGACTCATAGTCACAATCCCCATTTTCCAGATGAGGTAACTGAGGGACAGAGAAGTGAGGCGACTTGCCCAAGGTCACACATCAGAGAAGTGGCAGAGTCAGCATTAGAACCCATGAACTTTTGACTCCCTGGCTCACGCTCAATCCACTATGCCATGCTGCTTCTCCTTTATCTAAGAATCTAATTTATCTAAGAATAAAAGGGTTGAAAGGAGACTGGCGACATACACAGATGGAGAGACGAAACATTGAAACAAAAATCGGTAACATGAAACAAAGATCGGTAGGGTACAGCACGTAAGCAGCATAGCCTTATTCATTCAATAGTATTTATTGAGCACTTACTATGTGCAGAGCACTGTACTAAGCGCTTGGAATTGAACAAGTCGGCAACAGATACAGTCCCTGCCCTTTGATGGGTTTACAGTCTAATCGGGGAGACAGGCAGACAAGAACAATGGCAATAAATAGAGTCAAGGGGAAGAACATCTCGTAAAAACAATGGCAACTAGATAGAATCAGGGTGATGTACATCTCATTAAACAAAATAAACAAAATAAATAGGGTGGTAAAGATATATACAGTCGAGCGGACGAGTACAGTGCTGAGGGGGTGGGATGGGAGAGGGGGAGGAGGAGAGAGAAGCAGGGAGAAGAGGGTTTAGCTGCGGAGAGGTGAAGGGGGGGTAGAGGGAGCAGAGGGGAAAAGGGGGGAGCTCAGTCTGGGAAGGCCTCTTGGAGGAGGTGAGTTTTAAGTAGGGATTTGAAGAGGGGAAGAGAATTAGATTGTCTGAGGTGAGGAGGGAGGGCATTCCAGGACCGCAGGAGGAAGTGGCCCAGGAGTTGACGGCAGGATAGGTGAGACCGAGGGACGGTGAGGAGGTGGGCGGCAGAGGAGTGGAGCGTGCAGGGTGGGCAGTAGAAAGAGAGAAGGGAGGAGAGGTAGGAAGGGGCGAGGTGATGGAGAGCCTTGAAGCCTAGAGTGAGGAGTTTTTGTTTGGAACGGAGGTTGATAGGCAACCACTGGAGGTGTTTAAGAAGGGGAGTGACATGCCCAGATCGTTTCTGCAGGAAGATGAGCCGGGCAGCGGAGTGAAGAATAGACCGCAGCGGGGCAAGAGAGGAGGAAGGGAGATCAGAGAGAAGGCTGACACAGTAGTCTAGCTGGGATATAACAAGAGCCTGTAGCAGTAAGGTAGCCATTTGGGTGGAGAGGAAAGGGCGGATCTTGGCGATATTGTAAAAGTGAAACCGGCAGGTCTTGGTAATGGATAGGATGTGTGGGGTGAACGAGAGAGATGAGTCAAAGATGACACCGAGATTGCGGGCCTGAGAGACGGGAAGGATGGTCGTGCCATCCACGGTGATAGGGAAGTCTGGGAGACGACCAGGCTTGGGAGGGAAGATGAGGAGCTCAGTCTTGCTCCTGTTGAGTTTGAGGTGGTGGGCAGACATCCAGGTGGAGACATCCTGGAGGCAGGAGGAGATGTGAGCCTGAAGGGACGGGGAGAGGACAGGGGCAGAGATGTAGATCTGCGTGGCATCTGCATAGAGATGGTAGTCAAAGCCGTGAGAGCGAATGAGTTCACCGAGGGAGTGAGTGTAAATGGAGAACAGAAGAGGGCCAAGAACTGACCCTTGAGGAACTCCAACAGTTAAAGGATGGGAGAGGGAGGAGGCGCCTGCGAAGGAGACCGAGAATGACCGGCCAGAGAGATAAGAGGAGAACCAGGAGAGGATGGAGTCCGTGAAGCCAAGGTGAGATAAGGTATGAAGGAGGAGGGGATGGTCAACAGTGTCAAAGGCAGCAGAGAGGTCAAGGAGGATTAGAATGGAGTAGGAGCCAGTGGATTTGGCAAGAAGGAGGTCATGGGTGACCTTAGAGAGAGCAGTCTCGGTAGAGTGGAGGGGACGGAAGCCAGATTGGAGGGGGTCCAGCAGAGAATGGGAGTTAAGGAATTCTAAGCCGCGATTGTAGATGACCCGTTCTAGGATTTTGGAAAGGAAGGGTAGTAGGGAGATAGGGTGATAACTGGAAGGGGAAGTGGGGTCGAGAGTGGGTTTTTTTAGGATGGGGGAGACGTGGGCATGTTTAAAGGCAGAGGAGAAGGAGCCATTGGAGACTGAGTGGTTAAAAATAAAAGTTAAGGAAGGGAGGAGGGCAGGGGCGATGTTTTTCATAAGGTGAGCGGGAATGGGGTCCGAGGTGCAGGTGGAGGGGGTGGCACTTGCGAGGAGGGAGAATCTCCTCTGAGAATACTGCAGGGAAGGATGGGAAAGTAGGGGAGGGGGTTGGTGGGGGGGGAGGGGAGAGGGAGAGGGCTGACTTTGTGGTGCTCAGACCTGATTGTGTTGATTTTTGTGATGAAGTAGGTGGCCAGATCATTGGGGGTGAGAGATGGGGGAGGGGGAGGAACAGGGGGCCTAAGGAGAGAGTTAAAGGTCCAGAACAATTGGCGGGGATGACGGGCATGGGTGTCGATGAGGGAGGAGAAGAAGTTTTGCCTGGCGGAGGAGAGGGCAGAGTTAAGGCAGGAAAGGATAAATTTGAAGTGTGTGAGGTCGGCTCGGTGCTTGGACTTTCAGCAGCAGCGCTCAGCTGCTCAAGCATAGGAGTGTAGGAGGCGGACAGAGGAGGTGATCCAGGGCTGTGGGTTAGTGGAGCGCGAGCGGCGGAGGGAAAGAGGGGCGAGAGAGTTGAGATGAGTAGAGAGGGTGGAGTTGAGAGCGGAGACCTGATCATCGAGAGTGGGAAGTGGGGACAGGGCGGCAAGGTGAGGAGAGATGCTTTGAGAAAGACATCAGGGGACCTGGGTTCTAATCTCAACCACTTACCAGTGTGATCTTGGACAAGTCACTCAACTTCTGTGTGCCTCAATTTCCTCTTCTGCAAAATGGGGATTCTCCCTCCCGCTTAAACTGTGAGCCCCATGTAGGACAGGGGTGACCTAGTTACCCTCTATCTAGCCCGGGGCTTAGGACATGCTTGGCACATAGTAAATGCTTAACAGACACCACCAAAAGTATTATTAATGCACAGTGAAGCTCTGCCAACACCACAAAATAGCAAAAAATCTTCAGTGATTCATAAAGCATTCTAATTCAGAACAAATGCTTCATCAATCAATCATTCATATTTACGGAGTAGCTTATAGTGTGCAGAACACTGTACTAAGCTCTTGAGAGAGTATGCTTCCATTTAGCAAGCAGAGAATGACTGCTTACCTCTGACAGTGAGTCGTCCATGCTGTAAGCCATCTACTGTAACCAAACGGACAGTGCTGATGTCATCATTATCTACTATCTGAAGCTGCTCCCAAGTGACGGGCCGAGACTGTCCTTCCAGAAGATTCAGACCTGCCAAAGACAAAAAAGAAAAGTCAGTCTCCCTGGAACACGTTTTTCTTAATGAGAAGTTCACCAGGACTGTAATCCTTGCATTCTAGAAGAACTGATTGTTCCATCCATTTTAAGAGAAAGTTACAAGAAAATATAAATAAAATGACACCCAAAGAACTATCTAAATAGTTCTTTAAAAGCATTTAATATCCACCAAATGTTAATTCCAGGAATATTAACTCTACTCTCCACAAAGGAAGCAGTCCATAAATACCACTGATTGATTTAGCCACTAGTCCAATAAAATTACTAAAATCTTTCCTTCACAGGAATGACATGAGACTGCCCTTCCTACATAAGGATTATAGGTAGAGCCACCCTTCATTTTTGAAGATGATGGCAATGAGAACTAATTTGGCAAGTGCAGCTGAAAATACTAATGAGCCACCAACAAATCATTTCCTCACGATCACTTAATTTGGCAGAAAGGCTGTAATTTATTTATATTAATGTCTCTCTCCCCCTCTAGACTGTAAGCTCATTGTGAACAGGGAATGTGTCTGTTATATTGTTATACTGTACTCTCCCAAATGCTTAGTGCAGTGCTCTGCACACAGTAAGCACTCAATAAATACGATTGATTGCTGAATTGACTGAGAGCTGAAAACCAATACCTCTCTCATGGATGGTCAGTCACCGGCTGACTGGATTGTTAAAAAGTGAGAGGGCAGGGGGAAAAGGGGATTTAAGAAACAGAAGCTCCTCGGGTTTCTGTGGCTCCAAGGATCCTCACTGGTGCTATCTTTCTTTCTTTCTTTCTTTCTTTCTTGCTTGCTTGCTTGCTTGCTTGCTTGCTTGCTTGCTTTCTTTCTTTCTTTCTTTCTTTCTTTCTTTCTTTCTTTCTCTCTCTCTCTCTCTCTCTCTCTCTCTCTCTCCCTCTCTCTCATTTTGTTTCCATGATGACAGATCCATTTAGCAACCCTCCTCCTCTTTTGTTTTGCTTATGCAATTGCTCTTGGAAGGACTTGCTCAATCAATTGATCAATCATATTTACTGAGCGCTTACTGTGTGTAGAGCTTGCAGTCTAGAGGGATAAATAGACATTGATATAAATAAATTATATTTCTTTAAATATAAAATAAATATATATATAAAATATACATATTTATATATATATAAATGCTGTGGTGCTAAGGGAGGGGTGAATAAAGGATTCAAATCCAAGTGCTAGTGTGGTGCAGAAGGGAGTGAGAGAAGAGAAAATGAGGCCTTAGTCAGGGAAGGCCTCTTGGGGAAGATATGACTTCAATAAGGCTTTGAAGATGGGGAGAATGATCATCTGTTGGATATGAAGAGGGCAAGTGTTCCAGGCCAGAGGCAGAATGTGGGCAACAGGTTGGAGGTGAGATAGACAAGATCAAAGTACACTGAGTAGGTTGGCATTAAAGGAGCAAAGTGTGCGGGCTGGGTTATAGTAGGAAAAACAGTTGCTTCTGCTGAGATAGTCATTTCTTGTATTTTTCATTCTGTGTTCTTTTTCTGCAACTGCGACTGAGATCCTACTCTATGAGAATAGGGCAATTCATGAAGAAAGTTTAGGGAACTGGTGAGAACCTATAGTATTTTCTGCTCCCAGACCCTTGTTATGCTCCCTTGCTATGTTTAATGTAGTCCAAATAAAATTCCCCTTTCTTTGAACTACAGTAAACTATCCCCAAAGAAGGATTTTAACTCATCTAAAGATGCATAGTTGAGTTTCTGGGACACTCACATCTTACATTCCTAAACTATCAAAAATGCATTCAATCGTGACAGTTTACATAACTGAAGTCCATGTTTTCCTGTTCTATTAAGAATTACAATTTCACAGGATCATGTCATTTTCCAATTGTGCACATTTACTTTTGTTACATAGTCTCCTTTGCCACAGCTTCATCTCAGCTTTGCTATTACTACCTTTTAAAAGCTACCAACCCAGAGTATTTTCTTGCCACTGAAATAATCGTCATCAAATTACAAAGGCTTAGCATTCAGAGGCAGGTGACCATCTGTTTTCCATCTCCTCTAAGAATAGAATAAAAGATAATGGACTTAATGTGTGACATTAGGCTTTAGGTTTGACATAAGGAAAACATTCTTGAAGTGAAGGTTGGAATGAGCTCCTTACGATCTTTCAAAGCCATCTAGGTTCTCAGCCATCTGGGCTGGTTTAGGCGTGGTCCCACAAGAGGACAGAGGGAGGGATTTAATGACTTCATCGGGTCTTTTTCAGCCCTAGGAACTCAGGAACCCCAGTGGTCTCAAGCAGAGCCTCTCCCAGTGATGTTTTATTTGCAGGTTAACTCTAAAACATATAAGGTGCTACAACCATTCAAGATTTCTATTTAGTTCAATGTCAGTAGTTTAGTTTGTCCATGGACCAAAATTGAACCCAATGTCTCACCCATATTCCAAGAGACTCTTGGGGCATTTGTATCTGCTGTTCTGATGGAGATATGGACAGTAATTGGTGAACTCCTTTCAAAAAAGAAGTCATGAACCTCAAACTCCACCTGTTAAATAAACAGACATGTGTTGGCAAGATACAGACAGGAAGGGCACACTCTCTGCTGGGAACAATTAAATATGGATAATTTCCAAATACACCACTCTTCTTCTTAGTTTGTGCTAGACTTGGGTCTCTAGGTTGGAGGGTAATTAAGGGAATATATGTGTGTGTGTGTGTGACTGTGTGTCTGTGTGTCTATGTGTGTAAGTAAACAAGACATTACAGTGTTGTCTATCTGTACACCAGAATTCTTATGATCATTCTATGAACTCAGATGCTATTAAGCAACGAAGGCAACATATAAAAGTGATAAATTCCAAAGCAGTAAAGGTATTGCTCAACATCTGGAAACAATTTAAGCGTTGGACTGCCTGAGAGCAGAGGGATGAACTAGATAACCTCTTAAGGCCTGTACAGCTCCAGAATTTTAAAATGCTAAACAGACACAAGATTTATTCCTTCCCTTTATTACCTCAAAATGCCTCCTCTCCGTATGGCTGCTGTTTGGGGGCTGATAAGCAATCTGCATCTCGTTTAGATCTTCCCAAGTGAAGGAGGAGATGGGTTTAGTGTGGTCAGACAGATGAGTTATATAGCCCTGGAGAGGGGGTGCAGTTATGTTGAACACCAACAAGGATTTGGGTGTCTCGTCATCGTCACAGTCCACAGTCGAGGTTGACAAGGGGCTCAAGATGAACTGATCCACCTCCAGAATATACAAAGGCATGAATGCAGCTCTGGGGATCTGGTTCGGAATGGCACCCTTGATGTGAATAGGCAACCATGCATTTTCGGACTGGAAAAAGAGAGGCAAAGTGTGAGAGGAATAAAAGCAAGTACTTCTTTAGTGCTTACTATGTGCTAAATGCTGGGATAGAGACAAGTTAACTGTACCGGACACAGTCCCTATCCCACATGGGGCTCAAAGTCTAAGCAGGAGGGAGATCAGATATTGAATCCCCCATTTTACAGAGAAGTTAAAAGACTGTCCAAGATAACAAAAAAGGCAAGTTGCAGATTAAAAATGAGGAGTTTGGAGATCTAAATTCTAGTCTTAATTTGGTCCCTGGCTCAAATTGCAAAATAGGGTAAATGTAAAAGAGGGTGCTGACAGATTGATGCTAAAGAGGCAGAAATGATCATGTCTGGAGGAAAATGAACTGAAGAGGAATAATTCTGAACACATGACAGTTTTAAAGTTTACAAAGTTACTAACTCTATCTTTGAGTTTTTCCTTGATACATTTATCCATTCAACCAGGAATTTTTTATAGTATTCATTAAGTGCTTACTATGTGCCAGGCACTGTACTAAGCACCAGGGTACATAAAGCTAATCAGTTTGGACATGTCCCATATGGGGCTCACACTCTTAATTCCCATTTTACAGATGAGATAACTGAGGCACAGAGAAGTGAAGTGACTTGCCCCCAAAGTCATACAGCAGACAAGTGGTGGAGCTGGGATTAGAACTCATATCCTTCTTACTCCTAGGCCAGTGCTCTATCCACCAGACCACGATGCTTTTCAAATTTGTTGGGGTTCCCTGGGAGGAAGTGGGCAACTTGCTCCAAGCAGCGTGGCTCAGTGGAAAGAGCATGGGCTTGGGAGCCAGAGGTCATGGGTTCGAATCTCAGCTCTGCCACTTGTCAGCTGTGTGGCTGCGGGCAAGTCACTTAACTTCTCTGTGCCTCAGTTACCTCATCTGTAAAATGGGGATGAAGATTGTGAGCCTCATGTGGGACAACCTGATTACCTTGTATACCCCAGCGCTTAGAACAGTGCTCTGCACATAGTAAGCGCTTAACAAATGCCAACATTATTATTATTATTAAAGCAAATATGACTTTTATGAGGTGAAGAAATCCATTTCATTAGACCTCCAATGCCCACCTCCATGATCAGGTGCCATGAACAGTTTCCTGGCTGCTTCAATGAGATGCTCAAGGAGGGCTGCTAAGAGGGCTGATTTTGGTAGTAAATACAACTATGAATTGATTGGAAAATATATGAAAACCAAGGACCCCTGAATCTTACCTTGTATATGGTTTTACTCCTGCTATCAATGAGGTCCAGTCTGATAGAGATGTAATCAACATTGGGTGAAGGAGGAACCAGGTGCTGATATCTCAACTCCATGATCAGGAACTCTTCACAACTCACTTTGAGGTTTTCAATTTTCTTCAACCCTATAGTACAGCTCCCACTTGAGCATTTGGGATCAATTCTGTATTCTGAAATGCAAAGATACTCAAAATATTCTTTTGAACACAAATTTGACCCCCAAAGGCACACTCCAACTCCCCCCCCACACACATATATTTTTTCAAGAAAATAAAGGGGTTGCCAAGGAGGCTAGGGGAATCTGTACTGGTAGACCCATTTAAGATCCTGTGAGAATCCCACTTGAACCCTGGCTAATCCACATCAATCTCCACATCAAACACCGCCTTTAATTCTGAGGTTCGCTTGTGTCCCAAGTTAACTGCCATGGTGGAGGATGAGTGCCAACAATCTTTGTAGGTTTCTTTGTAAATGTGTCCTAGATGGTGTGTGGGGATGGATTAAGGTAATTAAAACAGGGCTTACGGAATCCAGGGAAAAAACTATGGGGCTGATCACCCCAAGGTTCCTCTTGGGGCTCCATGATGACAACGTGCCCGTGAGCTGGTAGGTGAGTTTCAAGAGGCTCTAGTCTGATGGTGCACTCCAGACCGATTTTCCTTTCATACTCAAAACTAAGTACGTTCTTATCGATCACTCCAGACAGGCCATTGAACTTAGAGACCTCCAGAGTCCTGGAGGTCATCCGAATGATGTGGCAGTCAGGTTCCAGAAGTTGAATCCGAAGTATGAAGGTTTCTATGAAAGTTTCTGTTTCTGTAAATCTATGAGGAAGGATGAAATGGAAAAGGATAGGACAGGGGTGGTTAGAATAACATCAAGCCATGGCTAACTAAAACCCCTCGGCCAAATAACCACCTCGGCTGTCAGGCTGCTGTCAGGGCTAGAAGAAGAATAAACAACAGGAGTTATTCAGTTGACCTATAATGAGGTAATAAATGAGGTGCTGAGGGACAATCAGGGAATCTGTGTGGCCTAGTGGAAAGAACATGGGTCTGGGTGTCAGAGGACTTTGGTTTTGATCCCAGCTACACCATGTTTCTACTGGGTGATTTGGGGCAAGTTCTTTAAATTCTCTCTACCTCACTTTTCTCACCTGTAAAATGGGAATTCAATAATAATAATAATGGTGGTATTTGTTAAGTGCTTACTATTTGCCAAGCACTATTTTAAGCGCTGTGGTAGATACAAGGTAATCAGGGTGTCCCACATGGGGCTCACAGTCATAATCCCCATTTTACAGATGAGGTAACTGAGGCACAGAGAAGTTAAGTGACTTGCCCAAAGTCACACAGCTGATAAGTGGTGGAGTCGGGATTAGAACTCATGACCTCTGACTCCCAAGCCCGTGCTCTTTCCACTAAGACAAGCTGCTTCTCTACCTGATCTCCCTTCCTTTTAGACTGTGAGACAGGGACTGGGTCTGACCTGATGATCTTATATCTACCCCAGTGCTTAGTATAGTGCTTGGCACTTAGTAAGTGCCTAATACCACAAATAATAATAAATTATCCATAGCCCAACCCAGCTCCATATGCCACATTGAGAAGGCAGTAATCATCCCACCCTTCCTACCTCACACCTTCTTGACACGAAAACATGGAGTGACATTACTGAGTCAGAACTCTCCACATTAGACCGTAAGCTCGTTGCAGACAGGGAACGTGTCAACCAACTCTATTGAATTGTCCTCTCCCAAGCACTCAGATAATACCATTATGATAATAATGTGTCAGTAGTCTTTAACAATCGCACTAGCAGATGTTTGGAGGAGTCAGAGTGATAGCTGCCCTTTTTGACATCCTACCACATGGTTAGGAATACCCCATTTACCATCCTTAAACTTTCCCTCTAGTAACCTATTCTGGACTTCTCACTCATTAATTTTTCCAAAGCTTTCTTGAACCGTTTGAGGTTTTCTCTTTGCACAACTTCCTGGGTAATGAATTTCATATGTATGAAAAAAGTTTTCTTTTAGATTTTTTTCAATCTACTCCCTTAAATCGTCAGTGGTGCACCACGGTGCTGGGATTGTGGAATTTGGTGAGTGAAAATCTGGGTTCACCTTGTTTACACTCCTGAAGATTTTGTAAACTTCTTTTATGACTCTTCCCAGCCTTCATCTTTCCTATCTCAAAAGTCCCAATCTTTGCAATCTATTCTCTTATGGAAGCTTACCTATTTCCCTGATAATGTTAGTTGCTTTACTCTTTAACTTCTCCCATTCTATGGCTTAGTTAATATGTAATCACCAGAATTCCCACTAGCATTCCAGATGTGTGGTACTGTGATTTTAAAAGGTGGCAGTTGGATGCTTATTGCTTTGTTCTCTATATCCTGTCTGATGATACCCAGCATTTTTCAAGTCTGGTTGGCTGACTAGGTACACTGGACCAATGTTTTGAGAGTTGAAACCACAATAATGCTAAGATCTTTTTACTCCATTATCACTGAGTCTTCCCTCGCAAAGCCCAGGAAGAGCTCAAAAGTAAGTGTTAGGAAGGATCAGATTACGTTGGCAGCCCTTTGGGCTGAGAGACTTTGTAATGGTTTTGATGAGCTGTACATCCAAGTTCTTCCAGCTGCAGTTCTTAACAGAATCGCTTGGCAGAGCACCACTACTGTGTGCTGAATGGGATCCTTCCCTTGCTGACACTCTGGACACCTGGGGAGCTCTCATTTACCCTGTGGGTAAGGGAAATTCAGGGTGGCAAAATTTAGCTCCTGATTCATGCTGGATGGAAAGTCATGCACTCCAGTTCCCTACTATATGAGAGGGACTGCAAAATCTGAGATTTAATCATAAAGTTTTCCATTCTCTCTTCAGTTCACCAATTTTTTTAAATGTATCATTGATGTTTTCTCAGGATTGAATATTCAACTGCCTCACATATGTGGGGGAAAACATATTTCTTTCCTTTACATTTCTGAACTCCACACAGGCACAAAACCCAATAATAATTTTGAAAACCCTTGCTGATCTTTAGAGTCTCAAAGAATGGTCTTCCCTGAGGGCTTTGCCTGCTTTCAATATCACTTCCTGCCTCCTCACTCATATATTCAGACCTTTCTAAATAAGGCAAGTGCTCTGTGAAAACACCTATAAGGATGGCCAAGACTCCAGGTTTCTTACCTATATAGCCTAATTTTAACTGTATCTTCATCTAAGATGGGGCATCCATTATGAGTGTACTTCACTTCATTAGGGAGGAAGTGGCAGTCAAATACCTAAAAAGAAAGAGCATTGGAATATTAGCACAAAAATATACCTATTTATTTGCATAATTGACTTGACCGCACAAATACCCCCCCAACCATTTTTTGAGGAGGAAATAAAAGATCTTTTTTTAGCAGCAATAGTTGACATATCCAGACAATTATATCTATGTGAGTAAACCCCTCTTTCAGGGTCGCACCTGGAGAGTTTCCAGTCTCTACCAGTCTCGGCTATGGGAGGGACAGTCAAGCAGCAGTATACCCATTCCATTCCTAGCTTGGGCAGTGGACTAGCGAGTGGAAGGCAATCTGCTACAAGTCAAAACTCTCCCATGCTGGGCAGCAGCGGCATGGGAGAGAGTCAAGGGCGGAGACTCTAGTTTACTGCGCGGAAGGCAATGGTAAACCATTTCCGTATTTTTACCAAGAAAACTCTATGAATACACCACCAGAATGATTGCAGATGGAAAGCGGGGCGTTCTGGGAGAGATGTGTCCATGGTGTCGCAACAGGTAGGACATGACTCGACGGCATAAAACAGTGAATAAATCAATGTACACATGCCTGATGATGGGAATAAATACATTCAGATGATGGATGGGATTATATGACTGGGTTTACAGTGGTAGGAATAATCAGTGAAGGCTTGTTGGAGGAGGTGGGATTTTCAGAGCACCCCCAGTGGTTCAGGAACCACTTCTTGGTAATTACAATAATAATCATGGTACTTGTTAAATGCTTACTTTGTGCCAGACCCTGTACTAAGCGCTGGGGTGGATACAAGCAAATCAGGTTGGACAGAGTCCCTCTCCCACATGGGGCTCACAGTCTCAATCCCCATTTTATAGATGAGGTAAATGAGGCCAAAAGAAGTGAAGTGACTTGCCTAAGGTCACACAGGTGGTGGAGTTGGGATTATAACCCGTGACCTTCTGACTCCCAGGCCTGTACTCTATCTGCTATGTTATGATGATCTTAGCCTCTTGCATTTATGAATTTATTTAATAATAATAATAATAATGGTGGTATTTGTTAAGTGCTTACTATGTGCAGAGCACTGTTCTAAGCGCTAGGGTAGATACAGGGTAATCAGGTTGTCCCACGTGAGGCTCACAGTTAATCCCCATTTTACATATGAGGTAACTGAGGCACAGAGAAGTTAAGTGACTTGCCCACAGTCACACAGCTGACAAGTGACAGAGCCAGGAGTCGAACCCATAACCTCTGACTCCGAAGCCCAGGCTCTTTCCACTGAGCCACGCAACCTCTGCACTTGTGTATATATGCATATTCGCCTGAGTAAGCAATGCTATTTATTCTGATTCCACTGCTTGTGAACATTTCTGTCTTTTACATTAGGGCATGTATTCCTTTTGGGAAGGGATGTCTCCTGTGCTTCCATTGTTCTTCCTAAGCATCTAGTACAGTACATTGTTCATAGTAGGAGCTCAATAAATACCATTACTACTACTACTGCTACTACAAATACTATTACTACTACTAGACCTAGAGAAATATATATTCAAACTGCTGCTACTAAATCTTAAAAGAACGTCTACATAATGTTACCCTCTGTGCACATTGCCTTTGTTACACTTTGTTACACCCTGTTTTATCAGTCCATAACAGACAGTACTGATGGTGAGACCTGGAAGAAAAAATGGAATTGAATCGATTTTACCTAGCAACAGTCATTCCATGAAGGCACTCACAATTGGTTGTGTGAATGATTCATTCTGTTACCGTTCAGTACTCAGGGGACTGTACGTAAAGGTAAGTCTTAAGGATGCCAGAGCTGCATTCTGTTGCCGACGCTTGAGAACGATGGTGAGGCCAACCCCAAGATGGCGATGGTGAAGCCAACCTCCAGATGGCTGCCTTCGTGTCACGTGAACTATTCCAAGATGGCTGCCTTTGTCACATGACCCATTCAAACTTCGCGCACGCGCCACTTTTGTGGGGTGGTAGGGTGTGACAGGAACCGTTACAGGAACCGGTCAAGTGTCATGCGACCACGCAAGTGCTTACTGATTGGCTACTGTTCCTACATGTGTGTAGCTCCGATTGGGCACCCTGCGCGAGTGTTGAGTTCTGCTGTACCAATAAAACTGGCAGGGCAGCCTCGGGTCGGGGCAGCAGTCACTCGTACCCCACTGGGGTGAACGGGCTGCCTGCCACTTTGTTACTGCCTTTCTCTTTGACTCGTTCTCTTGGATCTTTTGTCTCTTCATCAACTAAACGAACTCATACCTGTTAATAACAATTCTCATCTGTTTCCCTCATTCCAATTTTCCATCCTACAACTTGTTACAATAACCAAGCACAACCTCCTTGTAAACTCCTCCAACACTAGGGCCAAAATGAATTGAAGTTTGACACTGAAAGGTTTTGGTCCCATTTGTCTAATGAATCAATGGTATTTACTGAGAGCTAGCTGTGTGCAGAGGGATTGAGAAAATACAATGCAATAGAATTAGTTGGTAGTGCCCATAAGGAGCTTATGGTCTACAGGGGTAAACAGACATTAAGATAAATTACAGATAGGAGAAATAGTAGAGAAGAAGGATAAGTGCATAAGTGTTGTGGATGGGCAGGATATCAGGATATTAGGAAAGTTCAACTTATGGAGTCAGAATGCCACACTATTGTGAACTATTGTAACCCGAACTGGGGAGAGGGAAAAGAGAAGTAAGGTGTTACTGTCAGCTTCTCAGCCCCTTTTTCAGTTGCTGTACACCTGGAAAATCTCAGATCAGCTCCAGATTCCCCAACTACTAATGGCCTCTACCCAGAGTTAGTGTTTCAGCCCTACTAAAATCTTTATCTCCTCCAAGAGACCTTCTCTGACTAAACTCTCATTTCCCCTCCCTTCTGCATCACCTATGCATTTATATGTGTACCCCTTAATTACTCTGATACACATCCCACCCCCAGTCCCACAGCACCTATGTACATATCCATTTACTCTGCTATTTCCCCTATCTGTAATTCATTTTAATGTCTGTCTTCCCCATTAGACTATAAGCTCCATGTCTGCCAACTCTACTGTATCATACTCTCCCAAGTGCTTAGTACACTACTCTGCACACAGTAATTGCTCAGTCAATACCACTGATCGATTAATTGTTTTCTGTGCCCAGTTCAAAAATGGCACCTGAAATGCTATAAAAAATGCTCATATTCAGGGAAAAAGGTGAAGGGAAAAGGGAGGAAGTGCTGGGAGAGAGTCATACCCTTACCCCCAAATTGACCCATTCTCTTGAACACGAACATCTCCTCTGCTTCCTGGAATGAGCTGGGGCTTTCATGCGGGGGGATAAGGAGGTACATTTTGGTTTCACAGACACCAGATGCCCCTTCGCTGACCCAAAAGTTCCAGACATATGCTCCAATAAGTATGTTATGCCAGTCACATAATGTAATGTGGTGAGAGCATATGGATCTATTTGTGGAAGTCTGTAGAATCTACAGCACTTCTCGGTGTGTGGGGGGGGGGGGGGGGGATACCTGATCCCCAACTCTAACTCCAAAACCTTTGGGTTCCCCTTCCAAGCCCCTATAAACAAGTATGCTAATTCTGATCCTTGTACTGAGTGGCAAGAGCCAAAGCGGAGGGGGGTTGGGCATTTAGAATGAAAATACAGAGAATAAAGACATCTGGTGTTGTATCAGCACTAGGTAGGGACCAGGCCTGCCACTACTTGGACAGTCCAGTAGAAAGCAGGACAAATAGCCACCCTATTTCCCAAGCCTTTAAAAGTGACATAGGTTATAGCTGATTCAATGAGCTAATGATCAATCAATCAATCAATCAATGGTATTTATTGAGGACTTACTGTGTGCAGAGCTCAGTACTAAGCACTTGGGAGAGTGCAATACAATTGACTTGTTGGACATGCTTCTGCCCTCAAGGACCTTGCATTTTAGTGGGGGAGGTTGTTTGGACCTTACTGGTTCAGTGTTTTCACCAAGTCCCAGGCTGGGGACATCTAAGGTAACTTTGAGCCCCATGTGGGACAAGGACTGTGTCCAACCTGATTAACCTGTATCTACCCCAGTGCTTAGAACAGTGCTTGACAGAGTAAAAGCTTAGCAAATATAATAATGATAACAACGAACTCAGAAACTCAAAATGGAGCTATCATGGAATGTGATGAAAATGGTAGGAAAGGAAGACAGAAAAATAAAGAGGTACAGAGACACAGAAAGAAAAGACATGCATAGAGAGGGACAGAAAGAGAAGACAAAGGTAGGAAG
The DNA here is from genome assembly GCF_004115215.2 of Ornithorhynchus anatinus. Lineage (NCBI taxonomy): Eukaryota > Metazoa > Chordata > Mammalia > Monotremata > Ornithorhynchidae > Ornithorhynchus > Ornithorhynchus anatinus. Next base: position 45,097,297 of record NC_041753.1, on the reverse strand, counting down.
CACCTATCCATATACACACTGAACCACCACTGCTAACTCCACTGCCATGGCCAATTTTTCATTGCCCTTTAGGCTGCTGCTGCCTGCCCGCTAACCATTTCCCTCTTAATGAGAAATGGTTAGTCAATGGTTAGAGAAGCAGTGTGGTAAGAGAAGCAATGTTGCCTAGTGGATAGAGCACAGGCCTGGGAATCAGACCTGGGTTCTAATCCCAGCTCCACGGCTTGTCTACTATCTGACCTTGGGCAAGTCACTTAATTTATCTGTGCCTCAGTTACCTCATCCGTAAAATTGGGATTAAGACCGTGAGTCCCATATGGGACATAGACTGTGTCCAACCTGATTATCTTGTATCTAGTCCAGCACTTAGAACAGTGCCTGGTACATAGTAAGCACTTAACAAATACCATAAAAGAATTTTTAAAAATTTCAAATAAACTGAGATACCAAATTCCCTCAGGAGGCCTTCCTGGGAGGTTTTGGGACCAGATATGAAATTTGATGGAGAAAACCTAGCCTGAGATTTCAGTTCATTTAGTAATTAAAGGGTTGTTTAATTACTATTCCAGCCTGGTTTATTAATGATGATAATAGCAATAATGATAATAATAAGTGTTCCTTATGTGTCATGCACTGTACTAAGCACCGGGGTTGATACAATATAAGCAGATCAGACACATGGGGCTCACAGTGTAAGAGGGAGGAAGAATGCATATTTTGTCCCCTTTTTACAGATGAGGCAACTGAGGCTCACAGAAGTTAAGTGACTTGCTCAGGGTCAAACAGCAGGCAAGTGGCAGAGCCGTTATTAGAACACAGGTCCTCTGACTAACAAGTCAATGCTCTTTCCACTAGGCCATGCTGCTTTGGTAAAGCTCTCAGGATAATCAAAATTTTGGCTTCTGATTTGCTGTAATCAGAGGTAAGATTTTGAGTTTGAAAGCCAAGATTTCGAGTCTCAAACTTTCGTGGTCACCATAATCCACCCAGGGAATGAATTCATTACTAAGACAATGATTTTCTTTTCTCAAAGACATCATTGGTTCCTCTTTTTAATTGACAAGAAGAGAAATAAGCAAAAGACCTTTCTCCATATCACCTAAAGATAGTGATTGTAACATAAACTCAATCTGCTTTGTTCAATGAAACATCTGTTTTATGTTTCCTAATATGTTTTCCTTTTATAAGAGGCGACAACCGTAATTGTCTATAAATTTACTAACTAAAACAAAGGAGAGCTAAATCATTTTCTAATTACCAGCTAGGTTTGTTTTTTTCCACTTCAACTGCTTTTCAATTACAATTTATAATTAAATTGTCACACATTCTTAACACATTACTCACTTTAATGACAGTAAACCAGTTCAAACTAGAGACTTCTCACTGCTATACTTCCTGTTCAAAAGAGAACCCTCAGCAATAAATCAAGTGTGCTGCCCATCTAGGAAATTTTTCACTTTTGACCATGCTTGATGGACAAAAAGCAATTTTTTCATTATGAAAAGAAATGGGGAGTGACAATCTGAATCTACATGGGACAAACCTAACATTAGGTTGATAAAATGTTACACAATATCTATTTTTCTTCATTGCCCTAGCAAAATCTGTCCTGTTAGTTGCCGACAACAGGGAGATTTACTTTCAGTTGTTCCTGCTTGTGTTTCTGCCTCTGCGATTCTATATATATATAAAATAATAATGTTGGTATTTGTTAAGCACTTACTATGTGCAGAGCACTGTTCTAAACGCTGGGGTAGACACAAGGGAATCAGGTTGTCCCACATGGGGCTCACAATCTTAATCCCCATTTTACAGATGAGGTAACTGAGACACAGAGAAGTTAAGTGACTTTCCCACAGTCACACAGCTGACAAGTGGCGGACAGGGATTCAAACCCATGACCTCTGACTCCAAAGCCCATGCTCTTTCCACTGAGCCATGCTGCTTATACATATATGTATCTGGTATTTGTTAAACATTTACAATATGCCAAGCACTATAATAAGCACTGGGGTAGATGCAACACTGGGGTAGACACACGCCAATCAGGTCCCCCAGAGTAGGAGGGAGAGCAGGTATTGAATCCCCATTTTGCAGCTGAGGGAACTGAAACTCAGAGAAGTTAAGTAAGTTGTCCAAGGTCACACAGCAGGTAATGATAATAATAATGATAATAATGATAGTATTTGTTAAGCGCTTACTGTGTGCCAAGCACTGTTCTAAGCACTGCAGTACTTACAAGGTAATCAGGTTGTCCCACTTGGGGCTCACAGTCTTAATCCCCATTTTACAGATGAGATTACTGAAGCACAGAGAAGTTAAGTGATTTGCCCAAGGTCACACAGCAGACAGGTGGCAGAACAGGGATTAGAACCCATGTCCTCTGACTCCCAAGCCTGTTCCATTTCCACTAAGCCATACTGCTTCTGGCTTCCTCCCCTCCTGCCTTTATCTCCCCCTTCCAATGCCCAACCCCGATGTCTTCATCCCTTACCTTCTCCCTCTGCCAATCTTACCCATGATTGGACCACTGAGTCTAACCCTTGAGATCCCTGCCTCTCTCCCACTTGGAGCTCCAGAAAATCCGCATACTTTATCCTCACCAAGCCAACCTGGAGCCGTGAGCTGGAGCCAGTGTAAGGACTAAGGGCCTTGGGGTTCCAGGGAAAGGAACCGGGCCCAGAACAGTCACTGAGTTGTGAGAGGGTCAGAGCTATGCCTTGGTGCTACTCTGGAATCAGAGCCTAGTGGTGAGGAGTCGTGGTCTACCTCAGACACCCACAGACCAGGATCTCAGCCAGGTTCTTCATCCTACGTGGCACAGACCTGGCTCTCTTTCCTCCCCTTCCCAAATGGTGTAGACCCTGAGGCCATTCTGTGGTCTTGGGCTATGAAACAATATTCTTCCAAGAGGGTCTCTCACAGATTATTTTTGCCCAGGTTTGGCAGAAGCTTGAAATGGCCCCACTCTGAGAACTGCCATAGTGGCACAGGGTGGGGAAAGGGCCCATAGCTGGAAAAGCCCTCAAGTGCCATCTGTCAATCAGGTGAACATGCAATCATCAGGGTTTTTGAGGTACAACTCTGAGGAGTAACTAAAAGTATGTGGGTCTGGGAATAAATTAGCAGGACTCTGTTAGACCTGCTCCATTCAGATTCAGGTCAAAAAATGAATTTTTCAGTAAAGATTCCTTTTAAAAGAGGACTGATCCCATGGAAAGACACAGAATTCACTCAAATTAATGTATCAAGAGAGGTAATCTTAATAGAACACATACTTGGTGGGAATGAGCCTAAATCCATTTTCAAATATCTGTCCAGAGAATGCACTTGTTGGTCCTCAGATCAACTTTGATATTTAAACAAAACCAAAAAATTGGACAGCTGCTAAAACATTTTCTGTTCAAGCCACTTTAAATAGTTCATTAAACTGCAGGGTATTACTTATACAATTTTATTTTTCTAGAAAGCTGGTTTACACAAGCTTCAAGATGAATTTATTATAATATTATATTAAAGAATAACCCATCTCTTTCTCACTCAGCCTCAAGATTTGGGAAATAATCCAACCCGTGTGGTAGATGAGGCAATTTTAATTAGCCAGTACTAATTCCAATTTATACTTTTCCTGTGGTTCAAAAATGTTTTCTAGTGGAAAGAACACAGGCCTGGGAATCAGACGACCTGGGTTCTAATCCAGATCTGCCTCCTGCATGCTGTATGACCTTGGGGAAGCCACTTAACTTCTCTGTGCCTCAACCGTCTCATCTGTAAATTGGACTTTAAATTCCTCTTCTCCCTACTACTTAGATTATGAGCCCCATGTGGGACAAGGACTGTAGCTGACATGATTACCTACCTCAGTGCTTAGTACAGTGTTTTAGCACATAGTAAGCATTTAACAACTATTATTATTATTATCATTATTACTACTACTACTATTACTTTAGGTGGCTGTGACCAGAATCAGAAGCAGCAGAACCAAATAGCAAGAAAAGTCTCTTGGTAGTTTTGGAAAGAGTGTTAAAGGTTTGTTTGCAAAAAATATGATGGAATGAATGAATGAATGAATGAATGAATGAATAAAAAAAAGGATTGTCCAGTTCTGCCAATTCCAGACCTTCACAGGCATCCTAAATCCAAAGGTTTTACACATGATTTAACAGGATTTTACAGGTTCCTAATCACTAACCTTCATCTATTTTTCTTTCAGAGGTTTCAGAAAAAAAATTCTCATTTCTTTCCAAGAAAACAAACCAAAACTTCAAATTCAAAATACAGATGTCAGTGAGGAAGAGGGTGGGCTTCTGGAATTTGACAGGTTTGACTGGTTATGTTGGGAAGACATTAGGGGCCAGAATGGAAGGAAAAAATATATTCAATCAATGGTATTTATTGAGCACTTAATGTGTGTAGAGCACTGTTCTAAGCACTTGGGAGAGTACAATATAACAGAGTCAATAGACTTGTTCCCTGCTCACAGTGAGCTTATAGTCTAGATGACTCTATTCCCTCCCAGAAGGGTGCTTATTGATCCTAGAATTCTAAGACATGTGTGAGGTAGCACTGTCTAAAATTTGAGTGGGGAATTTTTGATTCCCCCTGGAACAACCATGAGAATGCAAGAATTTAATAAAAAAATGAGAGCATGACAACCAAACAGCTGTGAAAGAGACTCTGGGAAGGCTGAATAAACACAAACAGAATTCCAGAGGAGCAAATACAAAGTAAGGCATACCTAGGGCCAAAACCCCATCCAAGGAAATGCAGAACAATTTGCAATACAGTTAATCTAAAATCCACAAGCATACAAAATCCAAAATCCAGTATATACTTTTCCACCTGAAGGTTCTGACTTCATTTTAACAAAAATCCCAATCATTATTTTATATAGCCTTTAATATTTGTAGATAGCATTTAGAACCTACATAACATAACAGGGAAGCAGCGTGGCTCAATGGAAAGAACCCGGGCTTGGGAGTCAGAGGTCACGGGTTTGAATCCTGGCTCTGCCACTTAGCTGTGTGACTGTGGGCAAGTCACTTAACTTCTCTGTGCCTCAGTTACCTCATCTGTAAAATGGGGATGAAGATTATGAGCCTCATGTGGGACAACCAGATTGCTCTATATCTACCCCAGCGCTTAGAACAGTGCTCTGCACATAGTAAGTGCTTAACAAATACCAACATTATTATTATAACATATATATTGATATAGATAGATATCTGTTGAGGATATGGACATAGAGAGGTTCAGTCAGATCATTATTTATATCTCAAAAGATCTAAAAATGACCAAAATCTAACTCCAAATATTGCTTGGTCTCAAGGATTGCAAATCTTTGGATAGTCTGCCATTATAAAACTACTTATGATGGCAGCAAAAATTTTCCATGTCTGTATTAAGGACATAGAATCATGGAGCAGAGGTGGGCCTTAATAATAATAACAATAATAATAATAATAAGTGGGCCTTAAGAATTACAACCTTAACTAAGTATGGTGGTGGTGTCAATAGTGATGGGAAAATTGGGAAGAAGAGAGGGTTTGGGCACCAAGATGAGGAGTTCTGATTTGGACATGTTAAGTTCCCTCCCAAAATCTTCTTCCTCCGATTTTCCATTCACTATTGACACCACCACCATCCTCCCTGCCTCACAAGCAGTCAACCTTAGCATTATCCTTGACTCCTCTCTCTCCTTCAACCTGCATAATCAGTCAGTCAATCCGTGGTATTCTTGAAGCTTACTGTGCGCAGGGCACTGTACTAAGCTCTTGGGAGAGTACATTGCCACTGAGTCAGTAGACACATTCTCTCCTCAACAAGCTTAGTGAGTCTAGGCTGCATATTTAGTCACCAAATTTTGTTTGTTCTATCTTCACAACATCTCCAGAATTTGCCCCTTCTTTCTCAACTAAACTGTCACTACACTGGTTCAAGCAATCGCCATATACCTCACATAGACTACTGCATTTGCCTCCTTGCTGACCTCCTTGCCTCCAGCCTCTGCCCTCTCCAGTCCATACTTGACTCTGCTGCTCAAATCATTTTCCAGAATCACTGTTCTGCACATTCCCCAACTCATCCTTTAAACTAGTTTAAATTCACCCTTCCTTCCTTCTGCAATGCCTCCTTGCTTCGACTTGTTCTGTCATCAGTTACTTGTTTCTTTTGATCTTATTCATTCATTCATTCAATAGTATTTATTGAGCACTTACTATGTGCAGAGCACTGTACTAAGCGCTTGGAATGAACAAGTTGGCAACAGATAAAGACAATCCCTGCCATTTGACGGGCTTACAGTCTAATCGGGGGAGACAGACAGACAAGAACAATGGCAATAAATAGAGTCAAGGGGAAGAACATCTCGTAAAAACAATGGCAACTAAATAGAATCAAGGCGATGTACATTTCATTAACAAAATAAATAGGGTAATGAAAATATATACAGTTGAGCAGACGAGTACAGTGCTGAAGGGATGGGAAGGGAGAGGGGGAGGAGCAGAGGGAAATGGGGGGAAAAGAGGGTTAAGCTGCGGAGAGGTGAAGGGGGGCGGTAGAGGGAGTAGAGGGAGAAGGGGAGCTCAGTCTGGGAAGGCCTCTTGGAGGAGGTGAGTTTTAAGTTGGGTTTTGAAGAGGGGAAGAGAATTAGTTTGGCGGAGGTGAAGAGGGAGGGCATTCCAGGACCGCAGGAGGACGTGGCCCAGGGGTCGACGGCGGGATAGGCGAGACCGAGGGACGGTGAGGAGGTGGGCGGCAGAGGAGCGGAGCGTGCGGGGTGGGCAGTAGAAAGAGAGAAGGGAGGAGAGGTAGGAAGGGGCAAGGTGATGTAGAGCCTTGAAGCCTAGAGTGAGGAGTTTTTGTTTGGAGCGGAGGTTGATAGGCAACCACTGGAGGTGTTTAAGAAGGGGAGTGACATGCCCAGATCATTTCTGCAGGAAGATGAGCCGGGCAGCGGAGTGAAGAATAGACTGGAGCGGGGCGAGAGAGGAGAAAGGGAGATCAGAGAGAAGGCTGACACAGTAGTCTAGCCGGGATATAACAAGAGCCTGTAGCAGTAAGGTAGCCGTTTGGGTGGAGAGGAAAGGGCGGATCTTGGCAATATTGTAAAGGTGACACCGGCAGGTCTTGGTAATGGATAGGATGTGTGGGGTGAACGAGAGAGACGAGTCAAGGATGACACCGAGATTGCGGGCCTGAGAGACAGGAAGGATGGTCATGCCATCCACGGTGATAGGGAAGTCTGGGAGAGGACCGGGCTTGGGAGGGAAGATGAGGAGCTCAGTCTTGCTCATGTTGAGTTTTAGGTGGCGGGTTGACATCCAGGTGGAGACATCCCGGAGGCAGGAGGAGATGCGAGCCTGAAGGGACGGGGAGAGGACGGGGCAGAGATGTAGATCTGCGTGTCATCTGTGTAGAGATGGTAGTCAAAGCCGTGAGAGCGAATGAGTTCACCAAGGGAGTGAGTGTAAATGGAGAACAGAAGAGGGCCAAGAACTGACCCTTGAGGAACTTCAAAAGTCAAAGGATGGGAGGGGGAGGAGGCGCCTGCGAAGGAGACTGAGAATGACTGGCCAGAGAGATAAGAGGAGAACCGGGAGAGGATGGAGTCTGTGAAGCCAAGGTGAGATAAGGTATGGAGGAGGAGGGGATGGTCGACAGTGTCAAAGGCAGCAGAGAGGTCAAGGAGGATTAGAATGGAGTAGGAGCCATTGGGTTTGGCAAGAAGGAGGTCATGGGTGACCTTAGAGAGAGCAGTCTTGGTAGAGTGGAGGGGACGGAAGCCAGATTGGAGGGGGTCCAGGAGAGAATGGGAGTTAAGGAATTCTAAGCAGCGATTGTAGACGACTCGTTCTAGGATTTTGGAAAGGAAGGGTAGTAGGGAGATAGGGCGATAACTGGAAGGGGAAGTGGGGTCGAGAGTGGGTTTTTTTAGGATGGGGGAGACGTGGGCATGTTTGAAGGCAGAGGGGAAGGAGCCTTATTCTGATTCCAGTAAATATTGAGATCAGCAGTTCTTTCTCTGATTAATACAATCAAAGCCAAGCAAATTGAAGGCATCCACAACCAAGCAGAGCCAACAGGACAGAGGTACAGATGGGGCATTTTCCCAACTGTTTTGTTCATTCATTCAATTGTATTTGTTGAGTGCTTGCTGTGTGCACAGCACTGTACTAAGTGCTTAGAATGTACAATTCCACAACAGATAGAAACAATCCCTGCCCAGCAACGGACTCACAGTCTAGAAGGGAGAGACAGATAACAAAACAAGTAGTCAGGCATCAATACCATATTTATATTAATGTCTGTCTTCCCCCCAGATTGTAAGCTCTTTCTGGAAAGGGAACATGTCTACCAACTCTGCTATAATGTACCCTCCCAAGCACTTAGTACAGTACTCTGCACACAGTACATACCATTGATGATGATGATGATGATGATGGACCAGATTTATCAGATCAGGCTGATTTCATTCAAAATGTCAGATATTCTCCTAGGGTTTTTTGTTTGGGAAAAATATTTTAAATGCCAGTCTGGTACTAAAACATTACTGACAAAAGAGCATGTGAGAGCTAGGTAATATATTTTGCATTAATCAAGTTATTTATTAGAAAACAGTGCCCAGTTTAACATGGAGCCACCAGAAAGTGAATAATTCCAGAAAAAAAGCAATTCTGCAGGAATGGAAAAAAGATCCTATGAGGAAAATTAAACCAATTGGTATTGTTTAATCCAGGGAAAAGAAGGCTAAGGGTGGCAATATTGTCTTCAGGAATATGAAGAGTTTTTAATTTGAATATTAACCATTTGTTCTCCATGGGAAGAGATTGAAATTTTAGCAAGAGAGTTGGTGAAAGAGTAGTAGTATAAGTGGAGTAGTGCAGATAGATTGAAATTTTAGCAAGATAGTTGGTTAGGGAGCAGTAGTTTAAGTGGAGTAGTGCAGATGGGGCAGCCCATAGCAAGTGCGGGGGGAGAAGAGGTACTTTCTGAAAGGAGCTAGAGTGACACTTCCTTGAACTCCACCCATGCCTCATCTCCTGCACCAAAATACGCCTCCTCCCTCCACTTCAGACCTCCACTTCTCCAACCTGGAAGTTCTTACACTAGCACTAACACTTATACTCTAGCAGGGGAGACAGCAAAAAATAGTTACAACTAGAGCAAACAAATAAATAATTCAATGTAAAATTGAATAAACATATATGCCCAATCTGAGGATGGGTGTATATTAAATTATATTTGGTTGGCCTGTCAATGTGGATGAAATCAATCGATCTATCAGTAAGTAGCAGTTCTTGAGCCCTAATGTGGGCAGTACACTGTCCTGTGTAAATTACTGATATGTACATAAATGCTGTGGGGCTGAGGTCGGGGTGAATATCAAGTGGTTAAAGAGTAGAGATCCAAATGCAAAGGCACTGCAGAAGGGAGAGGGAATAGGTGAAAAGAGGGTTTAATTAGGGAAGGCTTCTTGGAAAAGATGTGTTCAAATGAATAATACTCAATCATCCATTTCATTTGGACTATAAACATCTGGCCTATGACTCATTCTACGAAATTGGATTGAAAATATCGTGATCTAGAGCTCAAGCAATTTGGACTACTTGAATACAGTCAGGATGGAAATACACACAGGGATATTCTCTCCTGTGGTGATTTTGAGGGTTTCAGGATGAAGATAGAATTAAAAAAGTGAAGAAGGGGGCGACTAAATTTGAGAAGAAAATCTGAACTGATTCTTATTCTTTCTGAACAAACATTCCATTAATTCCCACCACCTAACTCCCTTATGGCACACGTCTACTCTAGCCAGGCTGTGAGGCAGAAATAATGCTCACAAAAACAGCAAGGAGGAACATTTCATGACAGGGCAAAGTGCAGCTATGGGCCTTGTTTTACAAATCAAATACACTGTCCCCATTTGAGAGTGAAATTATATTGTTTTCTATAGATCTGAATGCATCCTTGAAGCTCTGGTGGGAAGTTCTGTAAAGGACAGTATTCACCAGAACAATGAGTAGCAGAAAACAAACGTGGGAAATAGATTTTGAGACTCCTTAGTAGAAATGTTAAACAGGCTTTTTATAGCATGACCATCTGTTTGCATTTACTACACTGCACCAACAACACTGTGTGCATGGGGCTACTTTGGGTAATTGAAAAGGAAAAAGTTTCCCACATAGTGATGGCATGACTAACAAATGAATGCTTCACCCAGCTTCAGAATATCTTATCCTTGGGTTATTTGTTACCCTTCTTCTATGTCCACAAACAGCTGGAGGAATTTTTCTCCCTAGAAAAAACAGGGCAGCATTTTCTAAGGTTTTCTGGTTTGGTGCAGTACATCAGCCTGGAAACCTAGATACCGCTCTACTCCATCTTCTTCTACATGTGTTATTTTAGTCGGGAGTAAACACTGCTGGTTCCAAAGTTAAGATTTGCCAGCCAAGCATTTGAGAAGAAAAGTTGTGCTTCAAACAGAAAAACTGTTTAAGACTAGGTGAGCTAATTTAAGTTTCCCTTATCTTTCCAGTTCTGACCCTCGATATGATTCTAAAACAGCATACACCGATTGATTGATTGATTGATACATATATGTCACACACATAACACTCTCTCTCTCTCAGGGATGGAGGAAGGTGGAGGATGGAAGAAGGATAATACAATATAGAAAATTTCCAGTGGGACCTACCTGTGGAGTGAGTTTTCCAACTCTCTGGGTTATTGGCTCATCCATCACCACTTCCACTTTGCAGGCATCTTTCTCTTTGGGAATGGAAAACTGCAGGTCTTCTACTGACAGGAAAGCAGACTGGCCCTTCATCACACTCATCCCACGGTTGATGCTGATAAAGGAAGAATCGATGAGGCAGCTCCAGGTCAGCAGCAGCAAAGGAAACAGCTCACCTCTTCCAAGAGGAGTCATGCTATCAGGGAAAATAGCTCCTTTCCACTAATAAAACTCCCTAAACAATAGCGGTCTTCTCTTCTTCCTTCAGAAGTGTCAACACATAGTCCAGGGTCATGACTTGGGGTGCGTTGATAATAAGAGGTGCTCCTTTTATTGAAATTTGGACAAGGAAGTCTTTCAAGAAATCCTGGGGCTTTTAATAAAACTCGCTGATCAATTCTGACAACGCCAGAAAGATTAATGTGCCTTCAGAATGCTTTCAGTTTTCTAATCCTGCAAATGGGAGAAGGGGTAGGAGGGAAAGGGAGAGAGATTCAAAAGTATTGAGTGGCTAGAAACAAAGATTGGTAAAGACAAAGGAATCTTTCAACCAGCCTATAATTTCAGGTAAATTAAAAACAAATAAACTAACTTGACCCGGGGACAGAGCTGAAAGCTGGTGAAGCCAATTAATTATGTGGCCTGTATCTATGGCTTACTGCCTTCCTCAGTAACACTCTTTAGCAGGATTGCGTGGTCCCAAAGGAGTTTCTATTGCTGGTTTTAAGATGAATAGATATATATTGATTCCCTCTGTGGCCTGAGGCAAGAAACTGCACTGTTAGCTTCACTGTCCTCATTTAAAATTCGAATTACTACTCAATTGCTCCACAGAGGCAGGAGAAATTAGTTAGCATTTGTATAAGCCTACACTACAATATACCCTTTGGGTTGTAATTGTGCTTCCAAGGCAGCAGGGCAGTCAATGTAAATGGAAACATACAATATGGATGCCAGGGTCATCAACAGCCAGGTAAATGTGATGTAATTACTGCTATATCCTGGTTAGCGCTCTTAATTGGTACCATGAAAACAGAGCTTTAGGCAAAAGAGCACTAAGTGAAGTTTTCTTTCCCACATTCCATTAATACATTCTCAAAATTTAAAAATGTGACGCGAGCAATAGAAGTATATTTCAAAGAGATTAAAACAGTTACATGATCAAATAGCAATGCAACTATGAACCAATGATAAAAATATTTTTAATTCAATTTTACCGGTGGATAGGTAAATAACTTTTTCAAAGCTTTACCTTTCACATCCTATTCAGCAAAATGTCACCTTGTGCTAAGGCACTTGAGATCTCTCATCCATGCTAAGTAGACTTTCCACTACCTAATCTTCCATTACAATAGGCGCTAATCATTCTATTTAAAGCACTTCAAAGACGGAGGAACAGAGGAACTGAGTTATTTAAGCTAAAGTAAACTTTGGAGCATTATCAATCAACTAATGGTATTTACTGAGTGCTTATCTGTGTGCAGAGCACTGTACTAAATATTTGGGGGATGATCCCTGCCCTGTTGTTTTAGAAAAATAATAACAATAATGATAATGGTATCTGTTAAGCAACTACTATGTGCCAGGAATTGTAGGAAGCACTGGGGTTAATTATGTTAATTTATTTGTTAATTATGGTATTTGTTAAGCGCTTACTATGTGCAAAGCACTGTTCTAAGCGCTGGGGTAGATACAGGGTAATCAGATTGTCCCACGTGAGGCTCACATTTTTGAATCCCCATTTTTGCAGATGAGGTAACTGAGGCACAGAGAAGTGAAATGAGTTGTCCAAGGTCACACAGCAGACAAGTGGCGGAGCGGGGATTAGAACCCAAGACCTCTGACTCCTAAGCCCGGGCTCTTTCCGCTAAGCCACGCTGCTTCAATACAAGCAAATTGGTTGATACAAGCAAATTGGATTGGACTGTAAAATGGGTCACGTGGGGCTCACAGTCTTAATCCCCATTTTACAGTTGAGGTAATTGAGGCACTGAAGTTTAGTGACTTGCACAAGGTCACACATCAGACAAGTGGCAGATCTGGGATTAGAACTCAGGTCCTTCTGCTTCACAGGCCCATGCTCTATCCACCAGGCCACACTGCTTCTCAATAAACCAAATAGAGTGAAGTAAAGACTGGAGTGGGAAAAAAGAGGAGGCAGGATGATAAGCAAGGAGGCTGATACTGTACTAAGGGTAGAATAGGATAAGTGCTTGAATCACTGTGGTAGCAGTGTGGATGGAGAGGAAAGGGCGGATTTAGCAATGTTGTCAAAGTTGAACCAAAAGGATTTAATGAAAGATTGAATGAATGAGTGGATTGAATGAGAGAGATGAGTGGAGGACAGTGACAAGGATATGGGCTTGTGAGACAGGGAGGGTGGTGGTGCTGTCTACAGTGATTGAAAGACAGGAGGAGGACAGGGTTTTGGTGCGGAGATGAGAAGTTCTATTATGGATATGTGAAGTCTAAGTTGTCGGCTGGACATGCAAATAGAGATTTTCTGAAAGCAGGAGGAAATATGATATTGCAGAGATGGAAAAAGATCGGGGCTGGTGATGTAGATTTGTGCATCATACACATTTAGATGGTAGTTGAAGTCATGGGAGCGAATGAGTTCTCCAAGAGAGTGGGTGCAGATGGAGAATAGAAGGGGACCGAGAACTGAGCCTTGAGGGATCCCCACTGTCAGAAGGTGGGAGGCAGAGGAGGAGCCTGCAAAAGAAACTGAGAAGGAAAGGCCAGAGAGAGAGGAGGACAGCCAGGAGAGGACAGTATCAGTGAAACCATGGTTAGATATTGCTTCCAGGAGAAGAGGGCGGTCCCACAGTGTCAAAGGCAGCTTTGAGGTTGAGGAGGATTAGGATGAAGTAAAGACCGTTGGATTTGGCTGGAAAAAGATAATTGGTGATCTTGGAGATGGCAATTTCTATAGAGTAAAGGGGGAGGAAGCTGGTCAACGGGTCAGTCAGTGGAACGGGTCAAGGAGAGTGTTGGAGGAGAGAAAATGGAGCCAGTGGGGGTAGACAACTCACTCAAGGAGCTTGGAGAGGGTGTTTGGTAGGAGGAAGATGGGATGATAACTGGAGGGAGCCATGAGGGTCAAGAGAGGGTTTTTTTAGGATAGGGGATACGCGAGCATGTTTGGAAAGCAGTGGAAAGTAAACAGTTGAAAACAGTTGAAAACAGTCAGAGAGGGAAGAAGGAAGAGGCTAGCATTTTGATAAGTTGACAAGGGATGGGGTTGGAGGCGCAGGTGGAGGGGGTTGATTTTGAGAGGAGATGGGAGATCTCTTGAGATACTGCTCGGAAAGATGGGAGAGTAAAAGAAAGGGTAGGAGCAAGGAGGGACTGGAGAGGAGCAGGGGAAATTTCAGAGAGATCAGGCCTGTTGGTTTCAATTATCTCAATAAAGTATGCAGCCAGGTCATTAGGGGCAAGAGATAGTGGGGGGCAGAGGGAACAGGGGTTTTGAGGAGGGAGTTAAACATTTGAAACAACTGCTGAGGGTAATAGGCATGGGAGTCAATAAGGATGGAGTAATAATGTTTCTGAATAGAGAAGAGGGCAGAGAATTGGAGGATGAAGTTGAGAGGGACGAGGTTGGCCGGATATCCGGATTTCTGCCAGCAGGATATTTGCATATTAACATTTCTTGAAACCAAGAAAACATCAGACCAAAAACATACAAGTAAATCTAATTGTTCTGTATACACATTTTTTCTTATTAGAGATTTGTAAGTTCAATAGAATCAAAAAAAACAGCTGTGGTTTTACTTTGCTTTACTGTCAGCTGACGCCTCTTTTCTGATGTTCATCAGTCAGACTGTCTCAGTGTCTAAATTTTGTTCTGTATTCAATTGAGGTTTTCTTTCAATCATTAAGGAGGTCAAGACTTAGAGTACATCCCAGCATGATACCTAAACAGCAGCTGATTTTTCCAGTTACATGTAGCTTGCACAGCTATACATAAATCAAAGCTCAAGAAGAGTCAGAACCAAGAGTGTGGGAATCATTCTGGGCCTCTGTACTAAGCAGATCCTGATGTTTGTCTTTTCAAGGTCAACTTTTCTAGGTCTTTTCTAGCATGGAAGCTCTACACTAAACTATAATGATCCTGGGCAAAGGTGAAGTCAGCAACAATTTTTCTGCTATGAAGGATACAGTGTCAGGCTCACAGCAATACAAAGTCAAGGATTCTATTTACTGTTTAGGTTTTTCAAATTATGCCCTCCTTCAAATGTGGACTCAGTTTAAACATTCAGAAAGGGAACTGTAGCAGTATTGAAAACAATAAGCCAGAAATGACAATTTCCAGCTGCAACTGAAAACACTTTAGGACACTTTAAAAGGATGAGTCTTTTAGAATTCCCTAGAGGCCAATTCAATCTGGTTCTGTTGGATTGGTTGAAGCGAAACACAAATAGGGATTTGGGGTTTTTTGAGGTTTTTTTCTGTAAATGGGAGTCCCCACCTCTGATAAACAGAAAACAAGGATTCAGTCACAATAGTAGAGCAAGCACTTAGGCTAGAGAAAGATAAGTGGAGGAAGGAGGGATTGTTTGTAAAGTTCCATTTTGTTTTTTTAAAGAGCACAATCACCCAAGGTGACACCAAACACTGTGCTGAGTCTCCAAGCTCCAGTTTCCAGGACAAACCTAATTGGGGGATCTTATCTCCATAACCCAGTTTCACAGCCAGGCTTAGATGCAGAAGTTGATAGTTCTGGGGACTTTTGGTCGAAAAAGCACTATCTATATGTATCAAAATAATAATAATAATGGTATTTGTCAAGCACTTACTATGTGACAAGCACTGTTCTCCTTCAATGGATACTATTTTTCATATAAGCCCCTTGAAAATTGAATCTGGAAACTAGTAGAAGGAGCTAACCTCTACTTTTTGAAGTATATGTATGGAGAGAGGGAAAGAGGGAGCGAATGGATGACAAAAGTTATCTGAACCCACATCATGCAGGGTTTTGTTAATTGTCAGCACCACAGAAAAATTATTAAACCAGCACCCAGCACATATTCGGGACTTGAAAATTCATATACAGGTGGGTGGGTCTTGGAAAGGGGTCAAGCCATCAGCCACAGCCTTCCTGCCAGCTTGTCTCTGACCTCTGAACTGGCCCCACCTAGAGGAAGAGGAGGTAACAGAGACAGCTGGAAGTGAGAGCAGGGCAAAGAGCCACCGGAAAGCTACCAAGAAGGATTGTGAACTACTACTTAGCAACCTCTGTCCTAAACTGATTTTGCAACATAAATGATCATTTATCTACATGGCTCCTTATTGCAGCTGTTCCCCAGCACCCCACAGGCCTCATGCCATACCTGTAAACCAGCTTTGTGTAAATTCCACTGGCCCATTGCCTGTCATTGCAGTTTTTCTCAATGAGGAAACTATATTCTCCAAGTGCATTAGTGTTAACTAATAGGAGATATCATTTCAACAAATGAAAATATCCTATTTTTCAGAGTAGCTCAGTGGATTTCTTTCTAGGGAACAAACTTAATTGTCAGAGTGAATTGCAATGAGATTTTAGAATGTGGTAAAAGACAGTGGCTCTTGCCTCAAATCATCATCATCATCATCACTGTGGTACTTGTTAATCAAGCTCTTATTCATTCAGTCATTTATTGAGAGCTTACTGTGTGCAGAGCACTGTACTAAGGGCTTGGGAGAGTACAATACAACAATAAACAATCATATTCCCTGCTACTTGGGGAAGCAGCGTGGCGCAGTGGAAAGAGCATGGGCTTTGGAGCCAGAGCTCATGAGTTCGAATCCCAGCTCTGCCACTTGTCAGCTGTGTGACTGTGGGCAAGTCACTTAACTTCTCTGTGCCTCAGTTCCCTCATCTGTAAAATGGGGATTAAGACTGAGAGCCCCACGTGGGACAACCTGATTCCCCTGTGTTTACCCCAGTGCTTAGAACAGTGCTCTGCACATAGTAAGCGCTTAACAAATACCAACATTATTATTATTATTATTACTGTGCTAAGGCTAAGGTAGATACAATATAATCAAATCAGACACAGTCCCTGTCCCCCAAGGGCTTTACAATCTAAGGAGAGGGAGAACTGGAATTTAATCCCTATTTTACAGGCAAGGAAACTGAGGCATAGAGAAATCAACTTGCCTTAGGTCACGCAGCAGGCAACTGGTGGAGCTGGGATTAGAACCCCAGTCTCCTGACTCCCTATTTTATGATCTTTCCACTAAGGCCATGTTGCTTCATTCATTGATGGATAATACAAAATGAGGCTAGAGAAGCAGCATGGCCTAGTGGACAGAGCACAGGCCTGGGAGTGAGAGGACCTGGGTTCTAATCCCAGCACCACCGCTTGTCTGCAGTATGACCTTGGGCAATTCACTTAACTTCTCAAATACCATCATTATTATTATTATTAGTATCCTGGCTCTGCCATGTGCCTGCTGTGTGACACTGTCAGTCAGTCATCACCCCATCTTATTCTACTTTCACAACATCTCTAGAATCATGCTCTTTTATGGTATCTATGAAGCACTTACAATGTGCCAGGCACTATACTAAGCTGTGGGGTAGATACAAGTTAATCAGGTTGGACACAGTCCATATTCTATATGAGACACAGTTCTGATCCCCATTTTACAGCTGAGATAACTGAGGCACAGAGAAGTTAAGTGACTTACCCAAGGTCGCACAGCAGACAAGTGGCAGAGCTTGAATTAGAACCCAGGTCTTTCTGACTTCCAGGCCTGTGTTCTATCCACTAGGTCATGCTGCTTCTCTTCTCCCAACTGCTACCACACTCGTCCAAACACTTTTCATATCCCATTTTGACTATCACATCAACCTCCTTGCTGACCTCCCTGCCTCCAGCCTCTCCTTTCTCTGATCTATCTTTGCTCTGCTGCTCAGATCGTTTTCCATAAACATCATCCTGTGTACATATCCCACACTCTTAAAAAACCTCCAGTGGTTATCTATCCCTCTCTGCAACAAGCAGGAATTCCTAACCAATAGCTTTAAGGCACTTAGTCAGTTTTCTCCCCACTACTCATTCTCACTTCCCTCCCACTTCAACCCAGTTTACAGATTTCACTCTAATGCCAACCTACTCACTATACCTTGAGTTCCTGTCTCTCGCAGTAGACCTCTTGCTCACATCCTCCCTCCTGCTTCCCTCTTATGGCACAATCCCTATTTTTGCTTCATTTCTACCAGTCCAACAGAACCACAATGAATTCACCTCTAGGGCATTCTAAAAGACCCATCTTTTTAAAATGTCCTGAGGTGTTTTAAATTGCAGCTGGAAATTGTAATTTCTGGTTTATTGTTTTCAATCTCCCTACCTCTTCATACCCAAGAAACCTCTACTTTCTCCATCTTCAAAGCCCAGTTAAAAACACATCTCCTCCAGGAAGCTTTCCATGACTAATCTGTCATCTCCCTATCCTATTCTTCCCACACACACATTGTTTATGCACTTCAGTCCTCACCCCTAATCATTTAAGTACTCTCTCCACCTTCTCCCCCCACAGCTCTTATGTATATATTTTTAAATTTACTTCCCCCATCTGTAATTTACTTCAGTGCCTATCTCCTCCCTCACTACACTGTAAGCTCCTCAAGGAAAGGGTTTGTCTGTATTAACTCTATTATGCTCTTCCAGCACTTAGTGTTCGGCACAAAGTAAGGGCTTAATGAATATGATTGATGGGTTTTTTTAATCAATTATTTCATTTCATCCTCATAACATCCCAGTGATATAGGAGAGGCAAGGATTATTCTTCCTACTTTACAGATGAGAATTGAAGCACAGAAAGGTTAAAATACTTAGTCATAGTCCTATAGCAAGATAATGGCAGAGCTGAGATTAGAAACCAGGTCTCCTGCCTCCGGATGCTTTGGCTATCCACTCCACATTATGTGCATGTAAAGAGGCAGGCCTTTGGTGTTCTATTACATTTGCAATTTGCAGTTGGGAGTGCTGTTTTTGATTTTGCCTCTTGGTTTTGCAATCATAAAATGTACTTGAAAGCATTTTTTTGTTGTTGTTGTTTTGCTTTTTGTTTTTTATTAAAGGAGAAGCAGACTGGAAAGGCAATTATCTAAACCTCCATTATCCTAACAACCAGTTATCTGAGCTAAGGCTACTTTGGAGAATTTTTTAAGAGGACCAGATCACCAAATAAAATTGGTCACTACCTGTTCAAAATAGCCAGACTCAATTAAGTTTGGATCTTCAAACTTTTGATCATCTGAACAAACTGTCCGATTAGTTCGGATAACTGTTTTATACTAGTAAGGAGAAGCAGCTTTGCCTAGTGGATGGAGCACAGGCCTGGGAATCAGAAGGACATGGGTTCTAATGCTGGCTCAGACATTTGTCTGCTGTGTGACCTTGGTCTCAACTTCTCTGTGCCTCAGTTATATCATCTATAAAATAGGGATTAAGATTGTGAGCCCCATGTGGGACAGGGAGTTTGTCCAACCTGATTAGTTTGTACTGAATCTACCCCAGCACTAAGTACAGTGCCTAGGACAAGGAAAGCACTTAACAGATACCATTAAAAAAATAAAGTAAAAAGAAGAAAAGGAACAAGAAAAGAAGGCAAAAAAGGAAGGATAGAAAAGAAAGACAGAAGAGGAGAAAGGAAGAAAAGAGGAAAAGAAAGGGTAATTATTCCTGTAATTTGAAACAGAGTTTTTCTGCTTTATCTAAACAATCAGGCGCTATGGAACAATAAATGGCTCAATCTGAAACATTCAACTGTACATTGTTAGCAGTGAATTATAGTTAAGTTTGTCACAGAATTTAGCCTTTAATTGTAATTGTAATTAACAATTTCAAGTTGCCCATAACTCTTTTCCCCAAACTCATTTCTCAAAGCATTCTCCATTCTTCAGCATGCTTCAGGAAGATGATCTAAGCAGTAACTCATACTATAGAGTGGAGAGGGAGAGAGGTTGGAGGCAGGGAGACAAGCAGTGTACCAAGTGCTGGGATAGATGTAATCATGACACATCTGATCCAACCCCTGTCCCACTGGGAGTAGACAAAGACAAGGTAACAATGCAGCACCTAGGCTATCGATTCCATCTATTCTCAATACGATCAAAGCATTTATCTGACCGCTAGATATTTGGTTGAAAAGGAACGAGGGTATCGAGCCCTTGTTGGGTAGGGATTGTCTCTATCTGTTGCCGAATTGCACTTTCCAAGCGCTTAGTACAGTGCTCTGCACACAGTAAGTGCTCAATAAATATGATTGAATGAATGAATGAATATTGATTCCCCATTTTGCAGATGAGGGAACTGAGGCCTAGAGAAGCAAAGTGACTTGCCAAAAGTCACACAGCAGACAAGTCGTGGAGCTAGGATTAGAACTCGGGTTCTCTGACTCCCAGGCTCCTCTGTTCATGCCTGATGGCTTTGATTTTACCAATTAAGCAGTTGGAGAGTTATAGAGGATTAGGGAAGGAAGTGGTGCCAGGACTGGGGAGTTAGGCTCAACAGAATCACAGGGAGCACGTTCTTATTATCCCTACTCCCAGTCCTCTAAAGAAGAGTGTCCTCTGACAGCCTTTCTGGATACTGGATAAGGAGACTCACATGACAAAATATTCATTACACCGGGCATACAGCAAAACCTGATGACATTACAAGTGTCATTTTGAATGTTTCTAAGACATTTTATGTGGGAAACCCTGAATATGCCCTTGCTCCAGAGCCTTAGCATTTCTCTCCCAAGTCTGTGAGGGAATCGGAAGCTTTGATGAGCTTGCCCAGGGAAGCAGGTATACCAGAGAGAACCAGTCTAAACAGGTGAGTTTCTGGTTTTGAGAGCTCGCAACCTGTCCCAGCCTCTTGCCCAAGGAGATGTCCTGCACATGGAGTGAGGGAACACTAATTCTCCCATCTTGGATAAACCCGTGGAGAGGAAAATAATCATAATAATAATAATAATTCTGGTACTTGTTAAGCGCTTACTATGTGCCAAGCACTGTTCTAAGTGCTGGCATAGATACAAGGTAATCAGGTATCCCACATGGGGAAAAAGGGAGGGTTTAACCGGAATCATTCTCCCATAATAATTATGATAATTATTAATAATTATGGTACTTGTTAAGTACTTACTATTGCCAAGCACTTTTCTAAATGCTGAGATAGCTAAAAGTTAGTTAGGTTGGACACAGTCCCTGTCCCACATGGGGCTCACAGTTTCAATCCCCATTTTACAGATGAGGTCACTGAGGCCCAGAGAACTGAAGTGACTTGCCCAAGGTCACACAGCATGTGGCAGAGCCAGGATTAGAAACCATGACCTTCTGACTCTCAGACCCGTGCTGTATCCACTAAGCCAGGCTGCTCTGGTTACAAATGATCTGAGAACTTTTACTCTACTTAAGACATGGTTGGCAGAGTGTCACTAGCACACCCTCATTCCTACCACATGTATTCCTGCTGGGGTATGGAGTGCAACTAGTAAGTAAGTTTGCAGGGGTGCAGCACGTTGCAAAATGCATCCAAAGGGTTGGGTTTTTTTTTGAGCAGCGTCCATCTATGGTAAACTGTCAGCAGCTGAAGCTGGGTTGTAGTACTATAACCCAGCAGGCAGTTGCCTTGGAAACCACTGTGATCATCACCACTTGGATACAGCACGGGCCTGGGAGTCAAAAGGTTCTAATCCCGGCTCCAACCCTTGTCTGCTGTGTGACCTTGGGCAAGTGACTTAACTTCTCTGTGCCTCAGTTACCTCATCTGGAAAATGGGAATTAAGACTGTTAGCCCCATGTGAGACAGCGAACTGTGTCCACCCTGATTTGCTTGTATCCACTCCAGTGCTTAGTACAGTGCCTGTTACATAGTAAACTGCTTAACAAATACCACAATTATATCATCCAGATATTTTTCAGGATTCCTTCTTTGTCTGTCCACCTAGAGGGACACCTTACCTGCTTCTTTGGTTAGAAGGCATCACTGCTGACGGTGTAGCCCCAACGGGCAATCCCCTATATGCAGAGTCTAGACTGGAACCTAGTTCTCCTGATTCCCGGAGCCATTCTATTGCCGCTGGATCGACTGCATAGGTGTACACCCACACACATACAGTGGCAGTAATGGTGACAGGGGACAGACCCAGTGTGATTTGTGCCTCCTTCCCCTCACTCACTGCTTATCCCTTCCAGATGGATGCTACCAACTCCAAAATACTGAATAGAACCAAGGATAAGGTTTGTCATAACTTCTATTTTCAATGTGAATATCATTATTTTACCCAACTCCTGCCAAATGTATTACTAGAAAGGGATTCAGTGGAAATCAAACCTGCAGGTGTATACTGTTGTATACTTAACAGTTAAAGAAGAAAATGATGTTTTTAAAACAAGCTCCCATTTTTGGAAGTCTGCACACTGCCCTTCAACCTTATTACCTTCTTGTCCACCCACAGTACCTTTGGACAGCTGGAGCCCATGTTTATCTGCAAATCTGCAGATCGCAGCTCTAATTTATCATCTTCATGGCCAGCTTTTAGAGACCTTTGAAAATGCTGCAACAGGCAGGGCAATAACTTCAGCTTCAGACAAAATAAGAGATTTCATTAGGGAGGGCGTTACTGACCCTCAAAATGTTTTGCTTAGCTGCAGAAGAGCAGCTGCAAGGTTGCAAGCCATGAAAGCACAGATGCCTTCAAATGTGCTGCAGACCACCCAACTCTCACAAGTGGCAATTCCACCCAGGGTCAGCCAGGAACTCTGCACATAGTAAGTGCTCAATAATACCACTGACTGATAGATTTATTGACTGTGCAGACAGGACTTGGCCATGAATACTGGTGTGGCCCATTAGGTAGTCAACATTTATCTAACTGCTCCTTCAGTTGGTGGTGCTAATGATTTGTGAAGAGTGGAACTATGGTAACTCTTCACTATAACCAGATCACCTCTTAGGCTGGGAGCACTCTGTGGGGCAAATCTGACCTGATTAATGTCTATCTGCCTCAGCACTTAGAACAGTGCTTGACACTTAACAAATATCACAAATTATTATTATTAATTATTAAATCAACCTCAATTTAGCACAATGCTTTGGCATGTAGTAAGAGCTTATAAGCAACATATTCAAAACTAAGTTAAGGTAAATATCAGGAGACTCA
Source organism: Ornithorhynchus anatinus (assembly GCF_004115215.2). Classification (NCBI taxonomy): domain Eukaryota; kingdom Metazoa; phylum Chordata; class Mammalia; order Monotremata; family Ornithorhynchidae; genus Ornithorhynchus; species Ornithorhynchus anatinus. The sequence continues at coordinate 45,074,412 of NC_041753.1, read as the reverse complement.
ATGAAAGAGTAATATCTACCAAGCATCATGCAGAGCATTAAACTAAGCACCTGGGAGTGTGTAATAGTGTTAGTAGACATGATCCCTGCCTTTGAGGACTTTACCATCTAACAGGAGAGAAATACTGGGCCCAATTCAGAGGATGTGCTGCTGTAATTTTGCTTGAGAACAACCCTTCAAATGTCCAAGTTGAATAACTCAAAGCCATTATCCGAAGCATCCTGAAGGGACTGAGTTCCAACTTCTCATGCAGTCCACCCAAATGCTTAGCATGCCGAAGTGAATACCTTGGGGATTCACCTCAAACTTCACCCCCACCAAAATGAATGTCTCCGTGGCCCAGCCCCCAGATATTTTCACCCAGTCCACTACATTTGGAGCAGCCCCAGGATTTGATTTGTTCTGAAGGATTCCCCAAAGGCCAACCTGGAGATTCAGGTCAGCTCCAAGATCGGCTAGGCCAGGCCCATGAATCTCATTTGGAATCCCTGGTCCTGCCCTAAGCACGACTGGCCTCCACCAGGGGAGGAGTGAGTTAGCATTCACTTTGATAATTGGCCCAGATGGTTTTCCTCACATGTGACTTCCATTTTCACATGCGACTTCCATTTTCACATCCAAGGAGGAAAAGCAGTATGATAAGGACAGGGACAAGAATGGGAAAGTTGGCAAATGGTTTTGCAACTAAATTGCTTATATCTGGGCCAAAATTAGCACTTGGACTCTGCGGCTGATGAAAGAGAGAAAATGAGAGCAAGGCAGCGAGGGATAGAGCAGCAGAAGAAGCAGCGTGGCTCAGGAGAAGCAGCGTGGCTCAGTGGAAAGAGCACGGGCTTTGGAGTCAGGGCTCATGAGTTCGAATCCCAGCTCTGCCACTTGTCGGCTGTGTGACTGTGGGCAAGTCACTTAACTTCTCTGGGCCTCAGTTCCCTCATCTGTAAAATGGGGATTAAGACTGTGAGCCCCACGTGGGACAACCTGATTCCCCTATGTCTACCCCAGCGCTTAGAACAGTGCTCGGCACATAGTAAGCGCTTAACAAATACCAACATTATTATTATTATTATTATAGAGAAGGGAGGAACAAAAAAGAAAAGAGACAGAGGAGAGAGCAGAAATCATAGGAGACAGAGAGAGATAGAATGCCAATGGGCATGAGCCTACTGTTGCCTTTAATGGTATTTTTACTGAGTGGGGACAACCACTATTGTCAAGGGCTAAACACCTGAGCATGGAAAACTGCTGCACAATAGTTTGCCAGCAGCATTCATGGAAGCCATGCTACTTCAGCTAGGACATGCTGGATTTTTAGGGCAGCTGGACCCACAGTGCATGTAGACCAATACATTTGGAATGTCAAGCAGTCGTGAATAGGTTAATCTTGCCACCAATGATTACTGAGACCATAAATACCAAAAAGGACTTTTTAAATAGTGCCATTTCAAGTTGTATAATTAACTCAGTGGGGCCTCATTTGGATTCCTTATGGTAGTATTGCTGAGAGGAACACAAAATTAAACAGAAAAAATTACTTCTGTGTTCAAATTAAATGGAAAAGTATTTAACTATGCCATCCACATTTTTGCGTGATGTTTGAACGAAGACGAGTCATCTTTCGACAGTCCACAAAGGTCCCAAACTCTGAGCTACATAAGCACAAATGCACAGACACAATCATGTTTGGAAAAAGCACTGCCTACAAATGTATCACCGATACAAATGGATTTACAAATGGCAAAATTTACATTTTTTTCCTGGTGACAGCAAAAGTGTTATTTTTATCTTTCTGTTCTACTTACAAATTGTCCTCTTTGGGTTGTTTAATTGAGAAGAAAATTGCCCATGCTTTAAAACCTCTTAAACTGAATCTAAAAATTAACATTTTCTTGATGTGCCAAGGGACAGAATCTGAAGTGTTAGAAATCTCAGTTAAGAAATTTAAAGTAGCATTTGAGATACACTGGAGAAATATGAATTACTAGGCAAACTAAAAACTCAATTTTGCAATGTATTTTTGTTAAATTCACTACCAGCACAAGAGTTTACCAAAGATTTAAACTTTCAGCCTAAAAGACTGCATGTTTCATGCATTGTAGTCCAGAGTTAATTACACCCCGAAGATAAGCTCTTAGGTATCAGTTAACATAACATTCATAGTCAATACAAGATGAAGGACATAAAGAAGATACTTACAGGTCGTGATATTCCTTTCAGAGCTAAAAGGCAAGAAGATCCCAGTCCAGGAGGGATAATGAGACTCAGTGACCCAGTAATCTCTGATTTAAAAGGACTGGGGAGGCGGGGGGGAGAAGCTAGGGAAGGGGAGAGAAGAGAGCTGAAATTCCAGTCTTTCTGGTCAGCTTAGTTTTAGTTTTCTTTGTACTAAAAATCCATGAACCCAAATAAATGCATACATATATTCATACATACATAAAAAGTACACGTGTACACACACCTCTCTTTCTGGTCTTCCTCAAGAGTGCTGCTGCTTTGAAAACTTCCAGAGCATAAGCCTCAGAGCTCCCCATGAGAAGGGCATTTATAAAGATGCCTTCAACTGTTTACAATGAGCCCTGTTTCTCTGGCAGTGAGCCACTGTTCCTCCCATCCCCTTCTGCTTGCTGGGTCTGCAGGGACAAAACCGAGCTCTAGGAAATAAGGTCTGCTGTTTCTCTTTCCAGTCCTCCTTCCCCTCTCTCAGTTGTAGGCTTACTCTCTTCAGCAACATCCCCTTCCTCAACCTCCCCTCTTCCCCACCATTTCCTCCTGAAAGGGGCTGTATTCAGATGCGGACAAGATTCACAGCCTGCATAAAAGAGAAACTGAGCAGATCTTAACTTTTTGTCTCGGCAGCCAGGAAAAACCAGATCAGGTGGCTGGGCTTCACCACCTCTGTTTTTTCTTTTCCAGACATTGGGTGGCATTAATATTATTTCCACCAGGAAACACTCCTCAAAGAACTTCACTGACCTACAGGAACTGTGAAGGTAGAAATATTTAAATTTAGAGATGCAGCAAAACTGGAAGTGTGAAACCACAAGTTGTAATGTGAAACCTTGTTTCTACCTTCCAGTTCTGCCTCAGTCTCTCTGAGATTCCCATCCCATTTGACTTCTTTGTGCTCTAGTTTTTCTGCAACAGGAAATCGCACTCACCCACTTTATGTGATTGATTGTGTGAGTATAACACTATGCTGATGAACAGTGTTAATTCCTGACAGATGAACGGTGACTGGAATTGTCAGTGTCAGAGCCCCAAAACCAGAAAAATGATTCCATCCAATTCAAGGGGTGATGAAAGACAAAGCTTCTTCTTGAAGTTGGCCCTTTACTGAAATGCAGTGGATCCTGAACAGTGCAAACAATAACTTTGTCTATCAAGACAGTATCAATCAATCAATGCTATTTATTGAGTGCTTACCATGTGCAGAGCACTGTACTAAGCTCTTAGGATAGGACGATACAAGAAAGTTGGTAGGCGTGATCCCTACCCACAAGGAGCTTGCCATCTACAGGGGGCACACACATCAGAGTAGATTAGGGACAAGGAAAATAGTAGAGTAAAATAATATTTACATATTTGCATACATGGGCCCGGGTTGAGTATCAAAGTGCTTAAGGGATGCATAGTTGATACGAAGGGGAGGATGGATTGGGAAATAAAGAGGAAGCAGCATGGCCTAATGGAAAGATTCCAGGCCTGAGAGAGGATCTGCATTCTAATACCAGATCTTTCACTTCTCTGCTGCATAACTTTGGGCAAGGCACTTAACTTTCTGTGCCTCAGTTTCCTCACCGGTAAAATAGGGACTAAACACTACTCCCTTCTACTAAGACTGTGAGTCCCTTATGGGACAAGGACTGTGTCCAACCTGATTATCTTGTATCTATCCCAGTACTTAGTATAGTGCTTGGCTCATAGTAAATGCTTAACAAAAACCATTAAAAAAATGCAGGGGGAGGGGGAGCTTAGCCTGGGTAGGCCTCTTGGAGGAGTTGTGATTTGTGAGTGGGGGCAGGGGAGTAAGTAATGTTACAAAGCAACTATTAGGACAATTTAGGGTAGTCAAGGTGGCTAAAGTGATAGACATATTGGTTTTAATTGTCGAAGCACAGGAAATGGCTTTATCACTGATATTAAGTCAACTGACCATATGTTTTGCATTTGCAATCTAACAAGAGAGACTTATACAGTGTAGACTAGTGGACAGAGCACAAGTCTGGGAGTCAGAGCATCTGGATTTTAATACCGGCTCTACCACTTGTCTGCAGTATGACCTTGGACAAGTCACCAAACTTCTCTGTGCTTCAGTTTCCTCATCTGTAAAATGGGGATTAAGACTGTGGGCCCCATGGGGGACAGGGACTGTACCCAATCTGATTATCTTGTATTTACCCCAGTGCTTAGTACAGTGCCTGGCACATAGTGCTTAAAAAATACCAGAGTTATCATCATCATCATTATTATTATTACCAGTCTTCTCCTCTTCAGCTGCCACCACTTTCGCCACAAATGAACATCCAGGACATTTTCTGATGGCTTCTGATAGGGCCATTTTCATTTAGACATGCTGGAAACTTTCAGTAGCGAGATCACCGATTGGAGTGCCTGCTGTTGCAGCCAAACAGCAGCAAAAGTGGAAGCAAGAGAAGGACCATGGTTGAGTGAGTGTTTGCATGTGTGGGTATATGTTGGCCAGCTCACCTCCATCCACCCTCTCTCTCCCTCCCTTCTCTACAGGGTCTCTTTTCTTCTTTCTCTTTGTTCCTCCCTCAGACTCTCAATCTCTCTCTCTCTCTCTCTCTCACCCATCACCACTGGCAGCATTCACTGAGTACCTACTATGTACAGAGCACTGACTTGAAGTACTATAATGAGGGAGAGAGGCAGGCAGAGAAATAAAGTATTTACAAACAATGGGAGCAGGTAGGAGAGCAAGGAGACGACTAGAGAATGGAAGATGGAAGACAAGTAATTAAGTGAATAAATAAAAGATGGGCATAGATTAAATGTACAGCACACACACGCTAAGAATGGCTAAAAGAATATAAATACTAAAGGGTGGGTTCTCTTAGGGGATTGCAATGGAGGTCATCAATGGCTGTCAGGGGGACTCCCCACCAGGACCCTTTCCCTGCCATTCCAACAATAACTTCTACTCACCCCCACCTCCACTCCACCAAGGTCACTTCTGGGCTAAAAACGTACCCCAGCAAGGCAAGGGAAGGAAGTGTGTGTGCCAAGCTGTGCGAGAGCAGGGATCGGGGGTACCAACTCTACTGTTTTGCACTCTCCCGAGAGCTTAGTTCAGTGCTCTGCACATAAGTGCTCAGTAAATATGATTGATTGATTAACGAACCTTCCCTGGGGGAGGAGAGGGGAGCAGGGAGGAGTGGATTGTTTAGCTTGAAGAAGAGACAGTAAATGATGAATTACTAGCTGTCTTTCATCATATAACTAGTTATTGTCCATTGTCATCAATGGAAAAGAGAAATGGGCTTAAATGGGTTTAAACTGCAGCAATAGAGAATTTGGGTGGGTACGAGGAACAACAGGCTACCAAAAGAGATTGTGGTGGAACCTCTGTCCTCATGGATCGCCATACTAGAAGAGCCAAACAATAGCTCAGTCATTACCAGTCTTTTAGAAAGACCCAGGCTATGCTATGTCCATCGATTCCAAACATGAGGGCTAAATATATATCAGCAGAGGGTGTCTAGCTGAGGTTGGGGTGTGGTGGACTCTGAATCTTTCGAGATCCAAATGCAGGCTCAAGGAAAATTCTCCAGTCATTAGTAACGGTCATATAACGTGGTCCCAGCTCCTAAAGGAGATAGAGGAAACTCAAGATGAAAAGGACAGAGACAAAAACTGTCTTAGGCATCCAGAAGACTGATTGAAGGACAGTTAATGATAAAGTAAAGGATAGAATCCCTTGAGGTGATAAATCAAATTCTGCTGCCCTCACTTCCTTTTCTCTCTCTCATCATCCCTGCCCATGCCACTCAAATCCATCATTAACTCTCATATTCTTTGAAGGACTTGGCTGGATGTTGTATTTCATTTCATTTCTGAGATTTTATGAAGGAAGAGAGTCTGAACTCACAATATCTTGGGCTACATGGGTTTAACTGGCAGTTATCATTCAATTTGGTCAGTGTGGTTCAGGACATTACGTTTTACATTCAGGGATCCTTCATTCCCCCTTCAGCAAATGGACTCTAAAACTCTTGACAGAGTTGATGTAGCCCCAGTGACAATTTCTTCCCAAATTCAGCAGGTTCTGTCCATTTCATTGAGGAAAAGTCATCATCCATGCTCCCTCCTTATTTTGTCCTGGTCTGGAAGCCAGAGTCCAGATAGAGATCTAGTGTAATAAGAGCTACAGATGGCAATACATTTTGCATGTCCAGCACTTTAGCCAACACCCAGGTAAATGCTTAATTCAAGTTACAGCTTCTGTCAATCCTGAAGTATCCAACCTTTCCACCTCTCTTTCATTCACTGAACCACACATATGTCTTCTAGCCATATTTATTGAACCTACTGTGTGCAGAGCACTGCACCAGACAGAGGAAAGCCAGAAAGATCAGCAGGCATAGTCCCTGCCCTCTAGATGCTTACAATCCCCCCGATTACTCATCAGTAATAATAATAATTATAGTATTTGTTAAGCACTTACTATGTGCCACGCATGGCACTAAGCATCAGCGTAGATACAAGATAATCAGTTCAGCCACAGTCCCTGTCCCACATGGGGCTCCCTATCTAAGTATTAGTATTTATTAAGCACCCACTTGGAATAATACATTGTACTGGGTACTTGGGAAGTACAAAATAGTGAAGTGACACATTCTCTGCCCACAAGGAGCTGACATTCTAATGGAAAGACAAGCGTAAAAATATTTACAGGAGTAGCCAAAATAAATAATTGAATGTACTAATAGTTGTGGATATATGCATCTGTCTGTTTCCAGAAGATATAGTTGTGATTTTTCAATCTTTCTATCATCCTTACTAAATTTTAAGATTCGAAGATTTCAATTTCAAATATCTTTTTTTTTTTGAAACTTCCTGCGGCCAAGAGTCTGAGTAGCTGCCTATGTTAGCCCAGGACAGGCCCATTTCCTTTGACAAAAATTATGATTTTTTTCCATTTAGACTATGATTTTTCCCAACATATGTATTCTGATCTCAAAATAGTGAGGCTGCGCCATGCCGATAGGGCCAATATTTTCAGGGCCCGGACCACTAGCCACATTCTTAGCCAGCCCTGAGATCAAGGCAATCCCACTGGGTGACCAATGGCATATCTCCCCAGCCCTGTCCCTTTTCCTCCAACTATTCTGGCATATTTCAGGACTGTCTGGCTGGCTGGGCCAGGGCAAGGAAGCCCAGTGCAGAGCTGCTAACATCTCCAGGTGGACTACTGGTCAGACCCATCAGGGCACCCAAACAAAGACACAATCTCCTAGGGAAAAAATATCCCATCTGCAAAACCTAAATGCCAGTTCAGCCTAAGGGGGTGTGGTTCTACTACCTTGGCCAAAATAATGTAGTGACCAAAGCATTCGTTTACAATCCTAATGTTTGTTAGCTTATGCGCAGGAAATCATGTGAACAAAGACACATACTGACTTGTGAAGTTTTTTCAGTCTCCTGTTTAAGTTCCCTTGGCAGTTTTGGCAGCTGACAGAGATGCTTTCACTTACCCACAGACGCTGAAACGGCAGACTAAAAATGCTCCCCCTGAGAAGAAATACACTATGTTATCCTTATCATTTCCACATTTGCCTGAGAAGGCAAGGCAGGAAATGGAAGTAGGCTGACTCATTCCATTCTGCCCAGATCTCAGCCTGAAAATCAAACATGCAATGTATTTTTTTCATTAATAATTAGCTACAACATGACTTAGAATTCTGGCATTAATATAAACAGCTAGCAGAATTTCCAGATGTTTTCTTTAAACATGACAAATCAATTAGGAGTCTTTTTTATCCTCATCTTTTAAAGGGAAGGGAAAAATGCACCTGAGGCACAATCATAACAAAAGAAGTGCTCTCAGTTTCAACTCTCAAATTAAATAAAATGGTGCATGGGGAGCAGGATGGCCTGTCCATGAGAACATAGTATTAAGCCCCAGAGACTCACTGAGTGTGTCCCTGAAGGTCATGCAACCTTAGTTCTCTGGGTCTCAGTAAAATGGGATCTTAACCGGCAGTGTTAATTAACATTGGGTAATAGTTAACGATGGTGAATAGTTAACATTAGATAATATTAACACTAGTTAATATTAACATCAGTTAATAAAGGGCATTGAGGGCTGCATTTACAAAGAAGAGGCTGTGTGCATGCATTAATTTGCCCTTCATATTCGACAAGGATGTCACGAAGGGTGAAGTTTTTCCCTACGGGAAAATGATGGCTGAAAAGGTCAATACAGGACTGACAATCCTGACGAGACCACCCCTGCACAGTTCCCTATTACACGGTCGTGTGTTATGCAGATTTCCGGAAAAACAAAAAACTTCAACACATTGTTAAAAACACATGGCCGTGTATATGTCATCGTAGCAACTCTGAAGAGTGAAGATGTCTCCAGCTTCATCACAGAAGAGAAGAGAGTCCAAAAAATATGTTAACAAGTCAACATTTTCCTCATCGCACCTTGAAGAGGAGGCCCTTCAAAATATAGAAAACCTTCCAATGTGCAATACGCACTTGTCCCAGCTACTGAGGACGTTATCACAGCAGGCAGAGCCATGAAAAATGGCAAAGCAACTGTACCTCATAGTATATTTGCTGGCTTCTACTAGCATGAAGGGAATATCATGTTTAAACACTTATTCCAGCACTTCCTCAACATATGGAACAATAATAATAATAATGGTATTTATTAAATGCATACTAGGTGACTGGCATTCTGTTAAATGTGTGGATGCATTTGACCGATAGCAATTCTTAGTGCATTGGACACCATACTAGTATTTAAATCCATTTGGATTAAGGAGCTATGCCACCATCTGTGGCATATTCTTAAGTGATTTTTCATATTACCTGTTGCACTCCACATCATCTAGCATAAGCATTAACTAAATTGCATTTGTGTTGATGAGCCTCAAGCTTGCTAATAATTAAAATACTTGTCCAGTGGCTTTCACCAGAAATACAAATATGACCCTACACAATGTATTCATTTTTTAACGGTATTTTTATAGTATTTGTGAAGCACTTACTATGTGCCAGACACTGTGCTAGGGTAGATACAAGACAATCAGACTGGACACAGTCCATATCCTACATGAGGTTCACAGCTATACTCACCATTTTATAGATGAGATAACTGAGGCACAGAAAAGTGAAGTGACCCCCAATGTTACACAGCAGACAAGTAGCACAGCAGAGATTAGGACCCAGGTCTTCTGACTCCCAGACCGATGCTCTTTCCAACTAGGCAAGCTGTTTCTCCTTATTGGTCAAGCATGGCCTCAACTATAAGCTGGGAAGATCTGGAAACTCTTCCTTCAGAGAGAGCAACTCAGCCAAATTCACAGTAGAAACAGCACAGTTTGGTTTCATTACTCTGTTTAGATTTTCCCAGCCATCTGAGAGAAACACAGAGAACCAGTGCTATCAGAGACATAAGCTTTAGCTTCTTATCTAGCCCAGAGATATCCAATCCTGTGCACTGACTGTATGATAGTCTTGAACCAGCATACCTTTCCCTCCTGTGCTTGGTGCTGATCTACTGACATAGTTCTATGGTGCCTTCCATGGTGGGATCCAGGGACCAGCCCACCTAAGTAGAAACCACTGGGTGGTCCAGAAAGGAAATCAAATGCCTCTGCAAGATTAAAAAGCAATAAACCAATCGACCACCCTTTATCACCAGTGATTATCAAGGAGGGCAGAAAATCTCACAAACACTGCAAGCATTAAGAACCTGGCAGTATTTGAATGATATGAAAGCTCTCCTTGAGCTGGATATAGCAGGGAGCCAGATAGCTTCATGTGGGCAGGGATCATGTCTACCACCTCTGTTAAACTGTACTCTCTCAAGTACTTAATAGAGGTGCTCTGCAAACAGTAAGTGCTCAATAAGGATTATTCACTGATTAATAATAATAATGTTGGTATTTGTTAAACTCTTACTATGTGCAGAGCACTGTTCTAAGCGCTGGGGTAGATACAGTGTAATCAGGTTGTCCCATGTGAGGCTCACAGTTAATTCCCATTTTACAGATGAGGTAACTGAGGCACGGAGAAGTTAAGTGACTTGCCCACAGTCACACAGCTGACAGGTGGCAAAGCCAGGATTCAAACCCATGACCTCTGACTCCCAAGCCCGGGCTCTTTCCACTGAGCCACGCTGCTTCTCTAGTTGATTGACAGAATCAATTGGTGGACATGATGCACAGGGAGAGAAAAAGGAGAGTAAGACCATATTTTGTCTACTCTACAAGCTCATGTTTTAAAACCAGATATGAATTTGTGACTCTATTAGCTGAGAGCACTTACTGTAGCACTCTGCTCACACTAGAACATCCAATGAATGTGACTGAACGGCTGATTAATCGAGAGCATCCGCTGAGCCTCCACTGCAGGCAGAACCCTGGACCTAAGCGCTCTGAGGAAATTCAAAAGAAGGAAATGGTATGGTACTTGCACTCATGTAAACTACACTCTCCCATGAGGCAAGACAAATGCGTAAACATATAAACACAAACGTCTATACATAAACATACAAAATAATATGAACAACAGAGACAGAAGCATGAAAACACATAAAAGAAGCATATGAATGTAAGATTTATAGAGATACACCTAAATGTTAATGGTTGACTGAGAAAAAAACACAAAGGAAGAAACAAAAACAATTTACTTACCTACTGACAGATAGAATTACCTTTCTGGTGTCAGTGAAATACTCTGGGGCAAGGGTGAAAAAGAGAGGTTGAAAATGAACCTCTGGGAGGAGCCACCAAGAGTTGCCTTGCAACATAGTAGAAGTGTTTCTGGAGGGCGGAATGAGCCAATTCCTTTTAGACACTGACCTCTGAAAATCTGGTAACTAGATTTCCCAGAATCCTCCGGGTGTGAATGAATTAGAAAGCTGGGTCATTTAAATTCAGAAAGGGAAACTTTTCTTTTCTGCCTTTCTGATCAATTATCTAGTAGCCTTGCTGGATGGCCTATTGTGTGGCCTGACTTTTGAATTTGGTGCATATATCAAAGGTTGGTATTAGAGGAGCGAAGCATGTGGGCTTGGGTTTTAGTGGGAGAGGAGTGAGGATAAGTAAGGGGAAGAGAGCTGATGGAGTGCCTTGAATCTAATGGTGAGGCATGTCTGCCTGATGAGAAGATGGATGGACAACCTTTGGTGGTACTTGAGGAGTGGGGAGAAGTACACAGACTAATTTTTAGAAAAATGATATAGTCAGCAGAGTGAAGTATGAACTAGAAAGGAGAGAGGTTAGAGACATGGCCTAGTGGGATGAGCACGGGCCTGAGAGTAAGAAAGACCTGGGTTCTACTCCTGGCTCTGCCACTGTGTGACCTTGGGCAAATCACTTAATTACAATGTAACAAGTAACAGAGTTGGTAGACATCTCCTTTGCCCAAAATGAGCTTTACAGGCTATGCAACAGTGGCATCCCCAAAGAAAAGGATACGTCTATGGGCCAGTGAGAGGAAGATGCGAGTATGATTCCCTTCATTGGCTACAAAGGTAAATTTGTTTAATCTAGAAAAAGGAAGAAGCTGCCTTTTTTATAGCCAACCAAATGAGAAGCAGCGTGACCTAGTGGAAAAATCACAGACCTGGGAATCAGAGAACCTGGGTTCTAATCCTAGCTCTGCCCCTTACCTGCTGTATGACCCTGGAAAGTCACTTAAATTCTCTGTGCCTCAGTTTCCTCATCTGTAAAATGAGGGTTCAATACCTGTTCTTCCTCCTATTTAGACTGTGAGCTCCAGGTGGGATAGGGACTGTATCCGGCCTGATTAACTTGTATCTACCCCAGAACTTAGAACGGTGCTTGACATACAGTAGGCGTTTAACAAATACCATAATGACAATGATGATTTTAAATATCTTACTTTGGCTAATTAGGATTCAGAAAAACTGAAAAAATAAGCCTTGCTTCCAAGTGGGCTGTTTATTTTATCAACTGGTTTTGAAATATATCAACTATATCATTTTGGCCTGAGGTTTTGCCCAAACTGATTCTTTTAAGCTGCTGATTTAGCAATGTTCCGACACTTTTATTTTTCTTCAGATTAATAACATGGCTACTTTTAACACAAAGCAGTCAACCAAAATGACCAGTAAAATGTAAAGGCTGTAAATTGTGATAACTGATTAAGCAGCTCTGGTCTTAATTATACATCTACATCTCTAATCTACATCTCTGCCCCGTCCTCACCCCCTCCCTTCAGGCTCGCATCTCCTCCTGCCTCCAGGATGTCTTCACCTGGATGTTGGCCCGCCACCTAAAACTCAAGATGAGCAAGGCTGAGCTCCTCATTTTCCCTCCCAAGCCCGGTCCTCTCCCAGACTTCCCTATCACCGTGGATGGCCCAACCATCCTTCCTGTCTCTCAGGCCCGCAATCTCGGTGTCATCCTTGACTTGTCTCTCTCGTTCACCCCACACATCCTATCCGTTACCAAGACCTGCCGGTTTCACCTTTACTATATCACCAAGATCCGCCCTTTCCTCTCCACCCAAACGGCTACCTTACTGCTACAGGCTCTTGTTATATCCCGGCTAGACTACTGTGTCAGCCTTCTCTCTGATCTCCCTCCTCTCTCGCCCCACTCCAGTCTATTCTTCACTCCGCTGCCCGGCTTATCTTCCTGCAGAAACGATCTGGGCATGTCACTCCCCTTCTTAAACACCTCCAGTGGTTGCGTATCAACCTCCGCTCCTATCAACCTCCGCTCCAAACAAAAACTCCTCACTCTAGGCTTCAAGGCTCTCCATCACCTCGCCCCTTCCTACCTCTCCTCCCTTCTCTCTTTCTACTGCCCACCCCGCACGCTCCGCTCCTCTGCCGCCCACCTCCTCACCGTCCCTCGGTCTTGCCTATCCCGCCGTCGACCCCTGGGCCACGTCCTCCCGCAGTCCTGGAATGCCCTCCCTCCTCACCTCCGCCAAACTAATTCTCTTCCCCTCTTCAAAACGCTACTTAAAACTCACCTCCTCCAAGATACCTTCCCAGACTGAGCTCCCCCCTCCCTCTACTCCCTCTACCGCCCCCCCTTCACCTCTCCGCAGCTTAACCCTCTTTTCCCCCCATTTCCCTCTGCTCCTCCCCCTCTCCCCTGCCCTCCCCTCAGCACTGTACTCGTCTGCTCAACTGTATATATTTTCATTACCCTATTTATTTTGTTAATGAAATGTACATCGCCTTGATTCTATTTAGTTGCCATTGTTTTTACGAGATGTTCTTCCCCTTGACTCTCTTTATTGCCATTGTTCTTGTCTGTCTGTCTCCCCCGATTAGACTGTAAGCCCGTCAAATGGCAGGGACTGTCTCTATCTGTTGCCGACTTGTTCATTCCAAGCGCTTAGTACAGTGCTCTGCACATAGTAAGCGCTCAATAAATACTATTGAATGAATGAATGAATTATACAAGGTCTAGAGCTTTGAACCAAGGTTGTTGTGTGAATAGTTAGGGTTATGTGAAAGGTTAGGGTTAGGGTCAGGGTCATATAGGAGAGTGGCCTTCTATACCTTTAATGCAATTCCTCGTTATTAATAGCTTGAAATGACCAAACGGGGTATCTTAAAGTCAGAAACATCTTTAAGCAGGAAAAGTATACATTTAGTTCTGAATATGTAAACACTTCAATGCACACTGATTATTCAATATATTTTTATGCCTTGGCTTAATGCAAGAATTTTTTATGATAGTCATATAATAATAAAATGGTGGTATTTGTTAAGAGCTTACCATGTGCCAAGCACTGTTCTAAGCACTGGGGTAGAGACAAGGTAATCAGGTTGTGCCACGTGGGGCTCACAGTCTTAATCCCCATTTCACAGATGAGGTAACTGAAGCACAAAGAAGTTAAGTGCCTTGCCCAAAGTCACACAGGTGATAAGTGGCAGAGCCAGGATTAGAACCCACAGTCTCTGACTGTGACTCCCAAGCCCATGCTCTTGCCACTAAGCCACGCTGCTTCTCTTAGGCATTTGAAGTTCTTCATAAATTTCAATTTTAAAAATATGCAACATTATTCCATTGTAAAAATGAGAACTGTGTAGTCAGATTAAGGAGAAAATGGACTCAGTGACTTGATCTTCCTTGGACGAGGTGAAGGACTTTACTTGTGGGAAATTCTTCCTGGATAGAATCTTCAAGGGTAAATTAAATCCTTCAAGCAATGTCCAGGTAGAGGCCTTGGAGATAGGGTGAACTTTGGGGATCCAGGGACCACTAAATTTGCCCCAGAATTCAGCTCATCTATCTGATAGAGAGATAGCATTTAGGGTATTTTTATGTCCCAGCTCTGCATCTACACCCTGGTGTTACCTTTGAGTCCCTCAGGGTACTTCCCAGAGTCCACACATCTTGACAACAGGCACAAGGAGGAATACAAAGTCCCTACATGACAACTCTGACCAATCAGTGAGTGGTGATCTGCATGTTCACATATGGCAAGGTATTTCACGTAGTGGCAAATGAGTCATAGAAGTTAGTAGTAGTAGTAAAATATATCAAGTATTTACTGTGATCAGAGCACTGTACTAAGTGTTGGGAGAAAGAATACAAGGGTTGGTGCACTGCCCTGGGAAAATCCCCAGGAGGAACCTGGGGGTTTAAATATAAATTTAGAAACAAACAGCAAAAAACTGTGGATTCCTCCATCTCTCTGTCCTGCTGAGATCACCTACTTTCTTTACAACATAATGAAATGCTTCCTTCTCTGAGTGACTATCAGTCTCACGTTCCAACTCTTCCCCAGCCATGCTCCTGAGACAAAGCTGTCCACCGAGTAGATCCCTGAGCCAATTGGAGAAGGCTTCAATGGGACACAACTGTAAGGCCAAAAGCTATGTCTGCAAGACATTAGCCCACTCTCAAACTAAACGAGAAGCAGCATGGCCTAGTGGAAAGAGCACAGGCCAGGGAGTCAGAGGATCTGGGTTTTAATCCTGACTCTGGCAGGTGCCTGCTATTACCCTGGACAAGTCACTTCATTGCTCTAGGCCTTAGTTTCCTTATCTGTAAAATGGATATTAAATGCCTGTTCGCCATCCTACTTAGACTGTGAACCCCGTGTGGAACAGGAACTGTGTCCAACTTGATTAAGTTGGATCTAACCCAGTTCTTAGAACAGTGTTTGACACATAGTAAGTAATTACTAGATGTCATAATAATCATCAAGGCAAAATTAACTTGAGTGAAAAGGAAATGAATTGTGTGAAGTCAGGGACTGTGTTTCTTACTGCTGTTCTGCTATACCAAGCAGTCTTGCTCTTGTTCTAATGCAGTGGTAAAAATAAAAGAATTTTCTTCCCGGAATGCTGCAGCTGTCTCAGCTAATGATGACAGAAGCAAGGGGGTATTTGTGAGGGATGGGGGGAAGTTGGTGACAAGCGGACATTGCACAGGTGGAAGGGGCGAGAAGTGGGCAGGTTTCAGCCCACTTCCAGGGGAAGGACCTGGTTCACCCCCACGGATTCCTGGACTGGGTTAAGGGTGGCATCCTGCCAGAAGAAGGTGAGGTAAGGAGACCATACCTTGGCTCCACTGCCAACACCTGGCCACTTCTGAATCCAAGGGCCTTGGGACAGCATAAATGGGAGAGGCAGGACTGTGGCCACTGTCAACCAAGAGATGACAGGGGATGGGGGAGGGTCATGTGCCGGAGCCCCTCCCAACCTGGGTTAACCATGGGTAGGGGCGCTGCCCTCCCACCAGTCAAAAGGGACGTCATTCTTGTCGCCACCATTACAACAAAAACAGTTTCATACCAGAATGGTCATTCCAACACTTTTTCTTTCACCAGAACTGAGTTCTGGCACATTCTGGCTTACGTTCAGCATGGTTCCAGTGCAAACCAAGATCTCTTCATTCCCGGAGCAGTGTTCTAGCGATAAGAGCACTGCTCAGGGAATGAAGAGACCTTCGTTCCAATCCCCATTCTGTCTGTAGCACACGTGAGTGAAGACCACAGATGCATTTCCCAATGTGCTACATCCCTGCCAGCTACTCACTCGGTGCACTCTGTGCCCCAGTAGGAACATGACTGGCGGGGATGAGAGAGTGTGAGGGATGATGTGCAGACCACTAGCACTAACACTATTACATGTATTAGAGTGTAAACTCCTTGTGGCAGGGAGCGTTTCGCTTCTTTATTCTGTTCTTCCCAAGAACCTAGTATAGGATACCGCATCAAACGGGCACTTACTAAGTACTGCTGCGGCAACCAATAATCCTACTAGCATTATTGCTCTGTGTAGGTGTTCGGTCTCAGGACTGAGGCTCATCTGTCCATTCTGATAGAAGACTCATTCATTCATTCATTCAATAGTATTTATTGAGCGCTTACTATGTGCAGAGCACTGTACTAAGCGCTTGGGATGAACAAGTCGGCAACAGATAGAGACAGTCCCTGCCGTTTGACGGGCTTACAGTCTAATCGGGGGAGACGGACAGACAAGAACAATGGCACTAAACAGCGTCAAGGGGAAGAACATCTCGTAAAAACAATGGCAACTAAATAGAATCAAGGCGATGTACAATTCATTAACAAAATAAATAGGGTAACGAAAATATATACAGTTGAGCGGACGGGTACAGTGCTGTGGGGATGGGAAGGGAGAGGTGGAGGAGCAGAGGGAAAAGGGGAAAATGAGGCTTTAGCTGCGGAGAGGTAAAGGGGGGATGGCAGAGGGAGTAGAGGGGGAAGAGGAGCTCAGTCTGGGAAGGCCTCTTGGAGGAGGTGATTTTTAAGTAAGGTTTTGAAGAGGGAAAGAGAATCAGTTTGGCGGAGGTGAGGAGGGAGGGCGTTCCAGGACCGCGGGAGGACGTGACCCAGGGGTCGACGGCGGGATAGGCGAGACCGAGGGACGGCGAGGAGGTGGGCGGCAGAGGAGCGGAGTGTGCGGGGTGGGCGGTAGAAAGAGAGAAGGGAGGAGAGGTAGGAAGGGGCAAGGTGATGGAGAGCCTTGAAGCCTAGAGTGAGGAGTTTTTGTTTGGAGCGGAAGTCGATAGGCAACCACTGGAGTTGTTTAAGAAGGGGAGTGACATGCCCAGATCGTTTCTGCAGGAAGATGAGCCGGGCAGCGGAGTGAAGAATAGACCGGAGCGGGGAGAGAGAGGAGGAAGGGAGGTCAGAGAGAAGGCTGACACAGTAGTCTAGCCGGGATATAACGAGAGCCCGTAATAGTAAGGTAGCCGTTTGGGTGGAGAGGAAAGGGCGGATCTTGGCGATATTGTAGAGGTGAAACCGGCAGGTCTTGGTAACGGATAGGATGTGTGGGGTGAACGAGAGGGATGACTCCATCATCACTTTCCCAAACTCTGGTTTACATTCAGTAGATCCTCAATTAATAGCATTACCTGAAAAGGCAGCAAGGTCCATTGTCTAATAATAATAATAATAATAACAACAATAATAATGACAATACTTGTTAAGTACTTACTCTGTGCCAAGCACTCTACTAAGCACTGAGGTAGATATAAGATAATCAGATTAGACACAGTCCCTGTCCCACAAGGGGCTCACAGTCTAAGTTGGAGAGAGAACAGGGATTGAATCTCTATTTTACAGATGAGGAACCTGAGTCTCAGAGAGGTGACTTGCCCAAGGCCATGCAGGAGACAAATGGTGGAGCCGGGATTAGAACCCAGGTCCACTGACTCCCTGGCCCCTGCTCTTTCCATTAGGTCATGCTATTCGTATAATGACACTTCTGGGATTGGATGCTTTTTTTTTTTTCATGAGCATGGGTTTCATCTCATGCAGACGAGGTCAGTCAGTTAGCCAACAATATTTACTGCGCTACCACCCTTGACCGGGAGCATGGTGCTAGGAGTGCTACAAAGGAAGTAGTAGATAGGATTCTTGTCCCAAATGGAGCTTACAATCTAATGGGCAGACAAATGAAAATGTCCAACTTCAAAAACGGTGCACAAAATGGAAATACAAGGTGCAAAGAAACAAAGGTATGAAAATACAATCCAAAAATGCACATTAAGCTTAGGTATCAATGCAATTGCTAAGGGGCCAGTATGACTTTCTGCGGGGCCACATCTGGATCCTACAATTATTGCAGATCATCTAAAATTGAAAATGCACTGAAGCGTGCTCCTGAATCTTACTGCACACCTGTCTTTCCAGGCTGTTGCTGGCCTAAAATACACAGGAGCAGAATGGCTGTTTCCAACAAAAATGCAATGAAATTCTTCAACACTTCCTGTGAATGCAGGTGCTGGCAATGGGGGCTTTCCCCTCTGACCCTTTCAAACTTGCTATTTTACCTGGACTAGGTGGGAATGTGAATGAATGAGTCACTATGAAAAGAATTGTTAGTTACCCTGTTCCTTCCAATATTGAAAGGAAATCATAATAGAAGGAATTTTAAATGAAAATCCACTAGCTTATTTGGCTGTCTTTTTTCCTCATTAGATGGGGCGGGGGTCGGCAGGCGGAGCGGTTTATTTCCCTGGGCCCAGTTCACTCCGAACATGGTAGCCAAACATATTTTGAGATTAAACTCAGTGGCTAATTCTCCAATGGGCCGTATACTAGAACAGCAAATTTGGGATGGGGGAGAGTAGCAATTTTTCAGAAAAAAAAGCAAAAAATGAAAATTGGTTATGTGATGAATACACAGTACCATCACATATTTTTTCAATTACAGTTTGCACATTCCCAACACAAGAGCCCGACCTTGGGAGTCAGAGGTCGTGGGTTCTAATCCCAGCTCCGCCGCTTGTCAGCTGTGTGGCCTTGGCTGAGTCGCTTAACTTCTCTGTGTCTCACTTACCTTGTCTGTAACTGGGGATGAAGACTGTGAGCCCTACGTGGGACAACCTGATTACCTTGTATCTACCTTGTATCTACCCCAGTGCTTAGAACAGTGCTTGGCACTTAGTAAGCGCTTAGCAAATACCAACATTATTATTATTATTAATTCAGTAACCAATGTGGTTGGGTTCTTTATTTGACCATGGCAGTCCAGAAGTGAGTGGTGTAGAAGAAGAGAATACTTTTCTTTCTTTGGAGTGTCTATGAACAGCAAAATGACAAATCTTTCCCTACCACTTCTAGGGGGCCTAATTAATCCCTGCCCTTTTTGTTTTGCATTGATTTTGATCCCAAGGTTTGCAGATGACAAACACATTTTGCAACAATTTCAAATTATACCTAAATATTTGTTAAAGGAAATTTTTCTTTCTAAGTTGACTAGATGAGATTTATTTCAAGTGTAGTAGAAACCATCATGGTCAAGCAAACATACACAGACACTCATGACAGATTCTGCCCTATAGGCTAGGGGATGGGAAGAGAAATTGATGGGAATTTTCTGTGTATCTGTATCTGTATCTGTATCTGTATCAGATATCTGTATCTGGTTATTATCAAGGATCAAGGAAGATTTTTATGGTAACGGTTTCCAGAAGAGATATAAAGAATCTCCATTTTTCAACGTGACATTCTTTTTAACCTCATATTAGCAGCACTTTTACAACTTATTACCCTGTTTTATAATGTGACTCGAGAGATGGAGAAGCATTCTAGCATCATAGCACTATAGCACTTTGAAGTAGTCCTCATTCTTGTTAGGAGGTTTTAAGGAAGGAATATAATTATTTTCATTTATCTTCAAGGGCAAAAGTGGCTAGAAAGATAAATTTTTGAAAGGCAACATTTAGGTCTTATCACACATGTCTAAGTTAGAGAAGCACCATGGCCTAGAGGATAGAACATGGACCTCTGTGTCGGAAGGACCTGGTTTCTAATACACTCTCACTCCCAGGCCCACTCTCTTTCCACTAGGTCAAGCTGCTTTCTCCCAAGTGCTTAGTGTAGTCCTCTGAACACAGTCCGTAAGTGTGCAATAAAAAAACATTGATTGATTGATTCAGGGCTCCGGTGTGAGCAGATGCCCAAAATTAATCAACAAACTCTTAGTTTGGTCAGTACATGGTTACTATAGCAATCAACTCTCTCTCCAGATAAGTTCACCAGAAATAAAGCTTGCCACAGTTTGTTCAGGATCCATAGTTTTGAACTTCAGGCATAATTTTTCAAGTCCTTGTCCTCTTATGGCTTACCAGAGCCAAACTTTTTTTGGTTTTGTTTTTTGTTTTCATTTTTGTTTTATTAATGGCACTTGTTCAGTGCTTACTATGTGCCAGGCACTGTACTATGTTTTGGGGTAGAAAAGATAATCAAGTCAGACACAATCCCTGTCCCCTTTGGGGCTCACAGTTTAAGTTGGGGGAAACTGAGGCACAGAGAAGCTAAACAAATTGCCCAAGGATACCCAGCAGACAAGTGGCAGAGCCAGGATAGGAACCCAGGTCCTATGACTCCGAGCCCTTTTTCTTTCCAGTAGACCATGCTGCTTCCCAGAGTTTGCTACAGGACAGCCATGAGAGCCACTCCCATGTTCTGTCACTCACCTGAGTGAACGAAAAAGAAAAGGTCCATTCGCTACAGAAGAAAATCATGTGCTCATGTCTTGAACTGACCCCAGTGGACCTCCTATTCTTTTAAAGTGAGGGAAGATGTGGGGATTTTCAGAGAAGTGTCCTCTCTATTTCTGGCTACCCAGAACCAGCCTTCTTCTGTGTACTGGGGTTGTGAGGAATTTCCTACTTCTGGATCGGGTTTTCGTAGATGGAACAAATGGAAGAAAGAAACTATAAATACCGTAAGCACGTCCTTGTCTCACTTGACCTAAATCTTTCTCATATCTGTTATTGCCAGCTGGCAGCAGAAAGCTGACAACGACTTGGATTTGGAGATTTTACCAGAACAGGTCACAGATTATCTTGAAATAAGCAGCTAAATTAAGCTAATAGCCTTAGCTGAACTGAGTATTAATGATCTTTAAAACTTGAGAAGGAAATAGAAAAAAAATATTTGGACCCTTCCCTGAAAACCAGCTGCTCCTTAAGTCACAACAACTTTCAACAGTCTGCTAGTACAATCTGCACCACAAAGGTAATAAGGCCTGCTGCCAGCTGCTAGAGGTTGGGGAATTTGGGGTTCAAATGAAAAAGTAACAACAGAGGGGAAGTAAGAAATAAATACTTCAAAGGCGACATTTCAGTTGACTAACCAAGACACCCCTTGAAAATGCCGATATATTCTGTAGCACCTCAGACCTGCCTGGAATCAGTGGCAGCAAGTTGACTGAAAGAAACAAACTTACAATCCTGAATGATTTCTTGAATTTTCCAAAATGACTTTGGGCTATCCATCTTGACGTCATGAGTTTTCAGCATGGGATGGAGACAACTCCATTACAAATCTCTACCAGAAGCACCCACTTGTAACTAGTAACTTCAAGAGGATGAACCTATTGATGGCATCAAACATCTCTGTAAAATTATATAGGACAGGGACTGTCTCTACCTGTTACCAATTTGTACATTCCAAGTGCTTAGTACAGTGCTCGGCACATAGTAAGCGCTCAATAAATACTACTGAATGAATGAATGAATTCTCAGTGCTTCTCTTGTAGCTACGCCATGAAGATCATGAATGTTTTTCTGCCCTCGTATCTCAAAACCACAGGCAATTCCAGAAGTGGTGATTGATAGTAGAGGTGTCAGAGAAGACAGACAATAGGTCAGATTCACATGGTCATGGCTACCTTAGAATCAGGCCATTTGACAGTGCTGACAAAAACTGACAGATTCATTCATTCATTCAATAGTATTTATTGAGCGATTACTATGTGCAGAGCACTGTACTAAGCGCTTGGGATGAACAAGTCGACAACAGATAGAGACAGTCCCTGCCGTTTGACGGGCTTACAGTCTAATCGGGGGAGACAGACAGACAAGAACAATGGCAATAAATAGAATCAAGCCCTTCAATAGACAGAGCCCTTCATGGTTTAAGTTCAGACAACTTCTGCAATCTATTCTCTCTCTCTTTCCCTCACTCCATACAAAAGTTTCTAACAGCAGAGGTCAGCTCCTCCTACCAGTTTCCAGATTGTATTTGCAGGGGCCTGGATGAAAAATAGTATACACTGAAGGGTTTCGTACTTATAGATAGTGCTTTTTCTGCCACAAGTTCATGAACTATGAACTCTGCATCTAAGCCTGGCTGTGAGAGCTAGGGTTTAGTACTAAGTAGTAGTAAGGGCTTAGTACAGAAAGTGCTCAATAAATACCACTGATTGATTAATTGACAGGAGATAAGCTTACACCCTAGACTATAAGGTTCTTGTGGACAGGAAATGTGTGTATCAGTCTGTTGTATGGTACTCTCCCAAGAGCTCAGCACAGTGCCCTGCACACAGTATAAGTGCTCAATAAATATCACTGATTGATGGATTGACTCTGGTCCCAATCTGACTAAGAGAGGCAGAGGAATGTCATTATTGTTCCTTGGCTCATTGGTTCACTTTTGGCTTGGGAGAGAGAACTGGGGAGAAACTCTGAATAACTGATTTAGGGTGCCCAGGAAGGGAGGTGTTTAACTCTTCTATCTGCTTACCCTTTCCTAGGTATTTGCCCCCTTTATCAACATTTATTGAGTGCCCTCTATGTAATTTTCACCTCTCACTGACATGTACTAGAACTTCTGTTTCTGTATAGATGAACAAACTGTATATGCTATATACTTGCTTTATACCTTTTATATGTCTACACACTGATCTATGATGAATGCAGTCTTGAAATAGTGTATGAAAGTCTCAGTGCCAGGCAGCAAACAGGTAAGTGGATCACTGACAATTACATGGGCCTCCACTTCCACTCCACTCCACTCTGTGTGCTCCGAAATCCTTGTTGAGGTAGTTAGAGGGGAAAGGTCCCATTCTTCTCTTGCATACACAGATACAACTTGCATCTCCTCACCACTCTATCCACCCTGTTCTTATGGTTAAAATAACTGCTTTCTTTTCCCTTCGGAGAAAGGTGGTCATTCCCCATCCCTTTCATTATCCTCCCTATCCCAATTGCTTAAGAATGGACTGGAATTCTTGTGGGGCTTGGCCTAGTTGAATAAGCCCTGGTAAATGCACAGGTTGTTTTAAAGAACAGTTCTGTACCAATACGAAGTGAAACTTCCTCACTTGAAAAAAACCTTAGTCCCTTCAGTTTATTTTTAAGATTAATCATTCCCACAGAGAAACTCCAGAAATTGTACATGAGAAAGAAATCCATCTTCACATTAAAGTCCAGCCAAAGATACTTTTTGTTATTGTAATAGCAGAACCACTTGGGACTTCTGTAGCTTCTGGACACCCCTGGCCTATGGTCAGAAGACATCATTATTCAATCATTTGTTCTATTATTCTTTGTAAAATATTCTTAAAAAGTGGTTTTAAAAAGCAGTATGGCCTAGTGGATAGAGCACGGATTTGGGAGTCAGAAGGACTAGGGTTCTAATCCCAGCTCTGCCACCTTGTCTGCTGTGTGACCCTGGGCATGTCACTTAACTTCTCTGTGACTCAGTTATCTCATCTGTAAAATGGGGATTAAGACTGTGAGCCCCTGTGAGACAGGGACTGTGTCCAACCTGATTATCTTGTATCTACGCTAGCACTTAGAACAGTGCCTGGCACATAGTAAACCGCTTAACAAAGACCCAAAAAAAGAGAATGTGCTGGTAATTATAATATACTCATTGGCCCCTCCCATCTCTTCACCTCACCCTCACACTCAGTCTCCCAAACAACATAGTGATCTTCACAATTCAGTTTTCTCTCTCTTTTCCTGTTCTTGAACAATTGAACAATGTGCTGCCCAAGTTGTAGAATTCAAAGGCAGTTTTTAACTAAGGGTCACTGACAGAGATCTTTGGCTATGCATAGGACTTCATATGTGCAGGCTGATAAAAAGACCTTGGTCTTTTTCAGACTAATGGTCAGTCTGTAGTGCTTTGCTGATTCTGAGAAGTTGTTCATAATCATCTGCGTAATCTTCTTGTGTTTGTGCTTCCAGAGCACAGTCATCAGACTATAGGAGCTTCTGCATGAGTGATTCAAGAAATTCTGATGATGCTTCCCAATCATTGATGATTGGGATGACATTCTGTAACTGCCTTCCAGATTCCTTGTTGTGCCCTCAATGTGGCTGCCTGGAATAGGTTGAAAAGACTGGGAAAGGATCAGTAGTAGTAGAACTTGTATTTATTAAGGACTTACTGTGTGCAGAGCACTGTACTGGGAGAGAATACTCAGGTGAGAATTAGACATGGTCCCTGTCCCTTGGGAGGAATAATAATCACAGTAACATTTGTTAAGTGCTTACTATGTGTCAAGCACTATTCTAAGCACTGGGGTAGACACAGGCTAATCAGGTCCAACTGAGGCCCTGCCCTACATGAGCCTCACAGTCGAAGTAAGAGGAAGAACAGGTTTTGAACCCCCATTTTACAGCTAAAGAAACTGAAGCACAGAGAAGTTAAGTAACTTGCCCAGGGTCACACAGCAGGCACCTGGCAGAGCTGGGATTAGAATGCTGGGATTAGAACCCAGGTCCTCTGACTCCCAGGCTGGTGCTTTTTCCACTAGGCCACGCTGCTCTCAAAGTATAAGTGAGGAGAAGGGATTGGAGATAGACACATCAGGAATGACAAAACATTAAAACATAATAGAGACAAACACACAAAATAAAACCCAAATCAGAAGGGTGCTGTGGGTAAAGGAGCAGAATTTCAGGCTCCTCGGGGCTCAGGGTTCAGGGCACACCCACAGCCATCAGTCTTTCTGAGGGGTTCAGTCTTTCTGTGGAGGTTTCTCTTGCTGTGGCTGCACACAGCAGTAGCTTTTATCCCCAGCCTGGCAGGCAACAGAGCATGCCAAGAGCAGGGATCCTCAGTGTTGGGAGGGAAGGCAGAAGTTACCATGGATGCTTTTAATAATGTTGGTATTTGTTAAGCGCTTACTATGTGCAGAGCACTGTTCTAAGCGCTGGGGTAGACACAGGGGAATCAGGTTGTCCCACGTGGGGCTCACAGTCTTAATCCCCATTTTACAGATGAGGGAACTGAGGCACAGAGAAGTTAAGTGACTTGCCCACAGTCACACAGCCGACAAGTGGCAGAGCTGGGATTCGAACTCATGAACCCTGACTCCAAAGCCCGTGCTCTTTCCACTGCGCCACGATGCTTTTGTTGGTGACAATTTCAAGATTTGAAAGCAAAGAGATGTTTTGTCTTTTATTCCAGCACAGGTTCTTCCTCAACATATGGAAGTGAGAATAAATGCCCCAGAATTTAAAAAATTCCCACATTATTGCTGAATTCAAGAAGAAAGGGGAGCAAATAGACTGTGGAAGCTATTGTGGGTTCTCCCTCCTCTCCATTACTGGCAAGATTCTAATCAGAATTCTTTAGGACTGACTACTGAAGAACATCACTGACCAGGGACTTTCAGAATTGCAATGTGGCTTTGGATCACAGCAAGGCCCCTGACTATGATCTTTGTAGTTTGTCAGATACAGGAGAAATAAAGGGGGTAGCAAGACTTTTACGTGAAATTAATAAACCTTACAAATACACAGGATACTCAGTAGACCTGGACTCTGGAAACTACTAAAAAAGGTTGTCCGACCTGAGAATTTATTAAGATCTAAGATGACTCTACTACTCCTCAACATTCAACGTAAGAAGATGAATGCAGTGAACTGAATTGATATAAAGCTAGTACTCTCCAACATACTGTGAGGAGGGGTTGGGGAAGGAAGCAATTTACATCTACAGGCACTGTATATTGTACTTCAGAGGGTGTCTAGGAAAATATCAGTGTGCCCAGTGCCAAGGCTTTCTAATAATGTTCAAAGCTTGAAACAAAACAAGGCAAAAGAATCACCAGTGGAATTTACAGAACTATTCAGTCCTCAAGCCAATGACTTTATTAACTCTGTCTGATCTAGACAGCAACAAAAACCCTATTAATAGTCTAGCCAAAGACTGTAGTTTGATCCCTTTAAATCATAGACTCAAGTCATGTATGTAATTACACAGAAGGGAATTACACAGACACTATCAAAGACCTCTTACCTGTGATGATGGATGTGATCTTGGCTCCCAACCCTATTTATGACATACCACATTTCACTGCTTGTAGACCCTGCTGCTCAGCTAATTGCTCTCAACCTTTGGAGGAGGAAGAAAAATCAGTCAGTTTCTTTTGTTCTTTTGTAATTGCAATTAAAAGCTATATCTACACACTCCTGAGAGAGATCTGGCTTTTCCCTCTAGGGCGTTCCTCCGGTTGGTTGTCTATGTAATTCCTGTATTACTCAGTACTTCTAGCATCTAATGGAGACAGGTTAGAGCTGCAACTGGCTTTAGTCAGACTTGGAATAGGCACCTCAGTATATGAAGAACTGTCTCCGGGGTCTTACCAATTTATCCCACTCCCCAGCCTATGACTACCATTTGATTTCTATGGAATATCAGACATTTCAAAATTCAGTGAGTCCTAGAGGTCAGACAGGTATACTCAGAGGAGTCAAGAAACTAGAATTCATAATTTCATGTCTCCTCAGCTGATTTGTCCCTACCTGCACAGTGAGGTTTATTACATTTACTATGCCCATCTCCCTCCCTGGGGCATCATGAATATAGTGACAAAAATAGTTGCGAAGCTGAATAAAGAAACAGCTTCCAATTCATCCCCTTTATCATTAACAAACTGCTTCACCTACCAAACTATCAGTAATAGGTTAAGTAAAGCCAGCACACTTTCAATAGAAAACACTGGAAATAGTGGTTACCGATTTTTATATCAGATCAGTGTGTGAGATGGAGGATCTGAAAATAGACTTAATCAAGTATTTCAAGGTATAATTTCTTTGATCCTCTATTCCTGTGTCCCTCTTGTTCCCTTCTTGAATCACTCCTGATTTCATTTTCTCGTCCTTTTCACTCTTCTGCTCCACATTTCTCCCTCTCTTTCCCTCATTAGACTTCTAATTAGGAGGGAGATGGGCACCGGGTCCTCCTGTTTGGTGGGAAGATACAATCAGGAACCCCTGGCTGGGCCGGGGCAAGGCTGTGACAGCTCTCTGGAAAGGCGCTAATGCTGTCAGGGTCTCAGCCCATCCCCAACTGCCTGGGGGTCCCCACTGCCTGCTCTGCCTTTTTACTCTTTCAACTGGGCCTACTGGGTCCTGTAGACTCTACTGAGTGTTCAGTACAGCACTATACACACAGAGGTACTCAGTATGGCCCTCTACAAACCAAGGCACCAGTTCCGGTCTCTGTTGTGTTGACAAATTGCACGGCGATGACTTTTAAAAAAAATTTACCCAAAGTGCCAAATTACCTCAGCCTTCCCCTGCTGATAAGCACTTAGAGAGGAAGAACAAAATGGACATGAGGATGACGGAGTCTCCCATCATAAACAATGGATGAGTCTCTGTCCAGTCATAGAGACTGTGGAATTGAGGACCTATGTAAAGGAACTGGTTTGCACAGCCCTACTTACGGTCTCTCTTCCCTGCCTGCTGTGATAAGGCAGTCAGTGTGCAGCACATTGCAAAATAGACACAATAATTTTAGGTACATTTGTGTCCATGGTGATCATAACATCTATGCTGTCCTATTGTACCACAGACCTGGCACAAGCAGAGGGTTGTCAGGATGCCCATCTCAGTAGTCACTATGGTCTTGGCCACCCACATTATTCAGATTTTTTAAATACCCCCCAAGCTGAGGCTGTCCACCATGTGAGAAGTCGTGGGTGGCTCTTCAAACAGAAATCTTCTGCCCTGATGACTGGGGTTTCCCTACTTCTGGCTCTTTCATCCCTCTACCCCCACAGTGGTGAAATGTGAGTTGGATTTGGGGGTGGGAGTGGCAAACGGGACATAATATCCAAGAGAGTGGCAAGCCTTGAACTTGTAGGTAGTAGAAAACCTACAGATCAAAACAGGGCTAAAACTATGAGCCAAAGACAGGAAAAAGCAGAGAGGGAATTTTAGGAAAGCTGAGGGAAAGCCAGATCTCCTGAAGGGAGATAGCTGAGAAACAACAGAATCAAGGGAGGCACATAAACAGCAATTTAAAATAAGATAACATCTGAGCCCTATATCAGGGAAGACAGCAGCCTTTATTGCACTTACTGTAAATTGTGGGAATAAAATTCTGAAAAAAACTTCACCCAAAAAGAGATCAAAATTAAGAAAGTGACAGAGAACAAAATGTGAAAAAGGCACAGGAAAGAATGACACAAAATTATTGCCATTGTAATGGCACAGTGGTACAAAGGTGCCAAGTTTTCCAATTGATCTGAAGGTCCTGATCTCTCCCCTTCTCTGCCATCTTGCATTTCCTCCGGCTTCAGGACATCTTTCCCTGGATGTCCTGCCAACACCTCAAATGAAACATGTCCCAAACAGAACTCCACATCTTCCCACCCAAACACTGACTTTCCTAGCACTGTAAACAACACTACTAATCAATCAGTGTTATTTATTGAGTGCTTACCGTGTGCAGAGCACTGTACTAAGAGCTTGGTGATTATGATACAGTAGAGTTGGTAAACACATTCCCTGCCCACGATGTGCTTACAGTTTAGAGGGGAGACGGACATTAATATAAATAATTATGAATATGTACGGAAGTGCTGTGGGGCTGAGGGGAGGGTGGTTATCAAATGATTAAAGGGTTCAGATCCAAGTGTATAGACAAGGGACAATGCAGAAGGGAGAGGAAGTCAGGGAAAAGAGGGTTAACTGAGGAAGGCCTCTTGGAGATGTGGCCTTATTAAGGCTTTGAAGGTAGGAGAGTGGTGGTCTGGCATATACGGAGGGGGAGGGAGTACCAGGACAGAGGCAGGATGTGGATAAGGGGTCAGGGGCAATATTGAGGCCCATTGAGCAAGCTGGAGCTAGAGGAAGACTACCATCCTCCCTGTCTCCCAAGCCAGTTAGTTATCTTCAACTAATCTCTTTCATTTAACCCATATATTGGATCTGTCACCAAATCCTGTCAGTCAGTTCTACCTTCACAACATTGCTAAAATCTGCCCTTTCCTCTCTAACCAAACTGCTACTAGACCAATCCAAGCACTCATCCTATCCCGCCTCAACTCCTGGATCAGCCTCCTAGCTGAGCTCCCTGTCTCCTGCCTCTCCCTTTTCCAGTCCGTACTTCACTGTTACTAGTGTTTCATGCTTAGTATAGTGCTATGTACTGAGTAGTAAGTACTTCCAGCTTAGTACAGACCTCCAAGACAGAAACAGAAACTCCTTACCACTGGTTTTAAGGCACTCAATCAGCTCTCCCCTTCCTACCTTACCTCCCTGATCTCCCATTACAACCCAACTGGCACATTTCATTCTTCTCTTGTCAAGAGCTCGAGCTCATCTATCCTGTCTTCCAACCCCTTGCCCATATTCTCCCTCTGGCCTAGAATTCACTCCCCCTTCGCATCCTACAGCCCAGCCTTATTAAAATCACATTTCCAAGAGATCTTCACTGATGAAGTCCTCATTTCCCCTACTCTCCCTTCTGTGTCACCTATGGTCTTCAATCTGTTCAGCTTAAGCATTTGGTATTCACAGCCCCCTCCCCACAGCACTTATGTACATATCCTTATACTCTCCCATTTCCCTTATCTGAAATTTATTTTAATGTCCATCTACCCCTCTAGACTATAAGCTCCCGGTGTGTAGAGATCATGTCTATCAACTCTATTGCATTGTACTTTCTCCAGGGCTCAGTACAGTGCTCTGCACACAGTAAGTGCTCAGTAAATGCCAACAATTGATAGATTCTAGACTGTGAGCCCGTTGTTGGGTAGGGATTGCCTCTATCTGTTGCCAAATTGTACTTTCCAAGCATTTAGTACAGTGCTCTGCCCACAGTAAGCGCTCAATAAATATGATTAAATGAATGAATGAATTCATTAGGGGTGAAGCATTACAGGGGTGGGGCTGTAGGAGTGGAGCTTTGAAGGTTCAAGACTTTGAGGGTACCTGGAGAGAAATGAAAGGGAGGGGAAGGGGAAAAGGGAGCTGAAGAGTTGGGGAGGAAATGAAAGAGAGAAAGGGAGCTGTAGTAGGGAAGGGAACTAGAGGTGGGAAAAGGAAACGAGTCAGGAGAAGGAAGCTGGTTGGGACGAAAGGGAGTCAGTGGGGAAGAGTAATATAGAGAAAGACGGAGGCAAGGGAGGGGAAGGTCACTGTACTCACCGTGGCGCTGAAGTTTTACTCACCCTCATGGGCTCTGGAGTTCTGGGAGAGTGAGCAGTTTGCTTACTTCTCCCCACCACCTTGTTTTCACAGGCAGGTAGGAATCGTGGGCGGATGTGGTGAATGTCAGAGCTTCAGAATGGTGGCATCCATTTAAACCTCACAAGGCCACATGTCTGGGCCACTTTCCAATTCAGAGTCTGTTGTTGTCTCTATGTGAGCAGCAGTGGAGGAGGAACTGGGTGGGGAGGAAGTAGACCAAGTGGAAGAGCGGCAGCCAGACAGCTCACCCTAAGAGGTTTTTGGCACCAGGAGGGGAGAGGAACCCCTCGCCCTGAGCCCTGAAGCTCCTTTGAGAATGAGAAAAGCAGGTGTGGAGGACTCCTCCTCCTCCTTCTTCTTCTTCTGATGGCAGGAGGCAAGAGGTGGAGCCAACACCTTGGCTCCATCTCTGGTCCCTTTCTAACTCCAAGAGGCCAAGCAGGCAGCTACAGCTGCCCACCTACCTTACCCTGAGAGTCATGGGAATGGAGTTAATGACTTCATCTCCTCAGTGCCAACTCCACGGGGGCCTTAGCCCCCTTCATCTCCATGAAGTTGGAGCATATCCACTGGCATGTCCACATGGTGCAACTTTCCAGCTGGTTGAAAATTTCTCAGGTTTGTCCTGTGCCTAAAGAGCACTAATAACATCTGACTCGTTCACCAGTTAGCAATAAGAGGATTTGCGGCAAGTACTTCTTGTCCAAATCAAGCCTGGAACAGCTGAATTGGAGGTGGTTGCTGTTGGTCAGATAGGGGGTTTGCTGTGTGATTGCATTCTTCTGCATGGCCTCTCATTGGTCCAGGAGTTCACTCAATGATCAGCTGCTGACAGGGGATGCTGGGTAAATATATTCCCTGCCCCCACTCTCCCCCCACCTCCCTGTACCCTGCCTGAACTCTAGGGCTTCTGACAAGGAGATTCTGTGAGAGTGGCACACAAGCTGCTAATACAACAGCTGCCATTTACAGAAGTAGGTTCTAAATAAGACTTAGAGAACCTTGCCAAGGAAAATATGAATAGCAAATTAGATAAAGATGTGTTGGGTTCCCTAAATTCCATCTCTCCTGATGTTTCTTTTGGTCTAGAGAAAGAAATGGAACTACTGTTTTAGTAAAGTGTTCCTGAATCTTCTGAGTCTTGAGGTCTAGTGATCTTTCCAAGTATTTAAAACATGCTCCCCTATCTTCCGTCCCCACCCATCTCACCCTACAAAATATTCGGTCTTTGAAATGGATTCAGATGGATTATAAAGCAAAACATGTGTCCTATCTCATAACTAATCAAAACTCACATGATCTCTTTGCTGTGCTGTCAATCACAATACTGTGGAATCTAAAGATCGAAGGGATTTATTAGAATATCTAGAGTAACATGACCGTTCATCCCACATAGAGCAGGATAGTCACATATTGTTCCTACTGGTTCCATCATCCACCAGAAGTTCCACGGTGCAGTGAAGTAAAATTTAGAGACCCTGTTTGAGGCAATGTTAGAATCCTGGAAGGAAGGCCAAGTCTCCACAAAACACAGAAGCTCCTGCAAGTTGGGTTTCTAATATTAAAGTTAGTGCATTTTCTTAGTCATAATTGTCTCTGATTATTGAACCCAACTAGACCAGCTCCAAAGAAAGGAGCTCTAGGGAACCAGTGGTAGTGATAACCACATCTGGGCTTGGCCTGGTTGCTGTTGCTGCTCACCTTCTCCCATCGCTTCTGCTTGTCCACATGCCATGCATGCTTGTGTGACTGGATAAACGAGTCTATGAGAAGACATGGCTGCCTCTCTGAGCAAGTGTGTGCCTCGTTTTCACCTCTGCATGTGACTGCCTTTCTCTGTCTCCTCCCCCCACTTTTTTCTCTCTTTCTCTCTGACTCCATCTGTCTTTTCTACCTTCTCTCTTCCTCTCTCACAACTACTTAGACTAGTGACCAAATTCCCTAGAAACTCCATTCTTTTCCCACTTCAAACTCCAGGAAAATCTGGTTGCTTTAATCTAGACTATCCCTTCGGGTCTTTTAATATATTTCTAGGTACCGTACTTATTCAATTTGATTTTCAATGTCTCTAGCGGTCTTGTTCAGAATGCTTACTTCTCAGAAGCATACTACCATTTAAAAGGTCACATGATCATGAAACATTTGGTCAGAACTTTCTTTGTTGTATTATTTACAATTTCAACTCACCCAATCCAGACAATATATTCAGTAATTCCTCCTTCCTCACTGAAATTTTCATCCAGCTGTTATTAGTAGATAATAATTTAATTACCTTCATGCAGCAATGCTTGGTTGGGATACATGCCTAGGTCCTCAAAAATCAGTCACCCATCCTTTTGTTGCTTTTCTAAGTCCTCTTGTTGCTTTTTCTGAGTTCTTTTGTTGCTTTTCTAAGAACCACCCCTTCTCCTCAACCAGATAATACACAGTTGGGAAAATCAAAAATGAAATTCCTGTTCATAAGTAGATTTCTGGTATCAAAAGAGAAAAGACTATTATAAAAGACCATTAATAATGACAACACTAATTGTGGTATTTGTTAGGGGAAGCAGAGTGGCCTAGTGGAAAGAGCAAGGGCCTGGGAGTAGGAAGGACCTGGGGTTCTAATCCCAGCTTTGCCACTTGCCTGCTGTGTGACCTTATGCAAGTCACTTAACTTCTCTGTGCTTTGGTTACCTCATCTCTAAAATGGGGATTAAGAGTGTGGGTCCCATGTGGCACAGGGACAGTGTCTAGCCTGATTAACTTGTATCTACTCTAGAGTTTAAAACAGTACATGACATATAGTAGAGAAGCAGCGTGGCTCAGTGGAAAGAGCACGGGCTTTGGAGTCAGGGCTCATGAGTTCGAATCCCAGCTCTGCCACTTGTCGGCTGTGTGACTGTGGGCAAGTCACTTAACTTCTCTGTGCCTCAGTTCCCTCATCTGTAAAATGGGGATTAAGATTGTGAGCCCCACGTGGGACAACCTGATTCCCCTATGTCTACCCCAGCGCTTAGAACAGTGCTCGGCACATAGTAAGCGCTTAAC
Source organism: Ornithorhynchus anatinus (assembly GCF_004115215.2). NCBI lineage: Eukaryota > Metazoa > Chordata > Mammalia > Monotremata > Ornithorhynchidae > Ornithorhynchus > Ornithorhynchus anatinus. Next base: position 45,040,984 of record NC_041753.1, on the reverse strand, counting down.
AAATACCAACATTATTATATAGTAAGCGCTTAACAAATACCACCATTATTATTATTATTATCATCATCATTAAGTGCTTACTATGTGCCAGTCACTGTGCTAAGTGCTGGAATAGAACAAGCAAATCAGTCTGGACACAGTCCATGTCCCATATGGGGCTCACAGTCTGAATCCCCATTTTACAGATGAAGTAACTGAGACGCAGAGAAGTTAAGTGACTTGCCCAAGGTCACTTAGCAGACAAGTGGTGGAGCCAGGAATAGATCCTTGGTCCTTTTGACTCCCAGGCCCATGCTCTATCCACTAGGCCAAGCTGCTTCCCCTGTAAATTTCCTTTAAACTGTCCAATTCCACCCAGAAAGTTGGTAGCAGTGTCCAGTGTCAGTCGCAAAACTCACAGCTTCTTAAATTCTAGTCTGTAGCTTTGTCCAGCAAGCTTTGTGGTCTTCTTAAGAATAAATAAATAAACCTAAGCTACTCTAGAAGTGGTAGCATTTATTGAGCTCCCATTTGGTGTGGAGCCTTGTACTAAGCACTTAGGAAATATAAAACAATGAAGTAACATATGCCCTTGTCCACAAGGAGCTCACACTGTAGCAGGGGAGTATGAACATAAAAATATTTACAACCCTGTCGAAAATAAATCAGTTGAGCAGACATACAGCCATGAATTCTAAGGAAGAAGTAAATAAATCCATAAGTGCTAGAGTTGGCTGAAAGGATAATATGGTTCAGGGTGTGGAAGAGTCAAAAGTGAGATACATTTAGGAAGGTTGGCTTGTTGAGAAGTGACTGCAGCGGGTTAGGGAATAGCGGATGAAGTGAGCAGATAGGTAAGGAAGGGCCAGATGCTCTAGCATATTCTTGCTGTCTGTGCTGGAAACACAGACTCCCCCAACAAGGCCTTTTGTTCCCAGCCTTGGCTAGGTGTCTGTTTGGGGCAGGACAAAAGAATCACTTAGGTTGATTCTGCCAGTGAAACATTTGTCATCTCACTCTCCCGTGTCTGAAAAGAAGTGCAATCAGGAAGTGTGTTGAGGGCAATAGCATAGCTTTCCATAACTCAAAGAGTGAGTCTCAACTGGAAACAGATGGAAAGTGGTGCCACCAGAGAGAAAGAGAAGGAAGGAGGAGGCCGCTCTCCTTTCTGTAGCACCCAGGCGTACATTGAATTGTCCTTATGAACTCAAATGGGACTTAGGATCCACTCTGTATTAGACTGAAAATTCTTTAGGGGTCCTCTACCACCCTCTTTGTGCTCTCAATAGACATTCATTGAAAAAGTCTGATTGAAAGCATCACATACTCTTCTCACGAAATACACAGGAACTCAAACATATCCCCCCACACACACACACACGCACACACATACATACACATATATTTAATAAGAAAGGAGTGAGGAAAAAGCTGAGGATGAAAGTCCTGGAAGTTTTATAGGATCAAAGACCCTTAAAAGTTAGCTCCAGAAGATAGATGTTTCATAAAAGAGGAAGCAGCATGGTCTAGTAGAAAGAGCACAGGCATTGAAGTTAGGGGGACCTGGGTTCAAATCCTAGCTCATCTACTTGCCTGCTGGGTAAACTTGGACAAGTTGCTTAACTTCTCTGAGCCTCCATTTCCTCAAACAGTAAAGTGGAGATTTAATACCTTCTCTCCTCCTTCTGAGACTGTGAACCTTGTATGGGAGAGGGACTGTGTCCGATCTGATTATTTTGTATCTACCTCAGGGCTTAGTACAATGATTGGCACATAAATAATAATTATGGTCGTTCTTAAGTACTTACTATGTGCCAAGCACTATACTAAGCACTGGGATCAAGGCAAGATAATCAAGTTGGACACAACCTCTGTCCCACATGGGACTCACAATATAAGTAGGAGGGAGTAGGATTTAATCCCCATTTTACAGAAACTGAGGCATAGAGAAGTGAAGTGACTCACCCAAAGTCACATAGCAGACAAGTGGCAGATCTAGGATTAGAACCCAGACCTCTGATTCCCAGACATGTGCTCTTTCCACTAGGCCATGCAGCTTACATAATAAGTGCTCAACAAATACCTCTACCATTATTATTATTATTCGAGAGCTCCTTAGTCCCATGCACAAAGGCTTTCATAGCTTTATATTAGATGAAGAAAACAATTCAGCACCCCAATCTTAAAAAGGAATTAATTTTTTTGTGAACACACCATTCACACCATTTTTTGTGGTTTTTGTGAGCCATCAAAAAAATTCCAGGATTTAATCATTATTTACCAGACCCTGATAAGGGGTGGCTGGTTTGGGAGGTACAGCTCAGTCACAGGAAAAGCAGTATAGTAGACAGATGGCAATGATTAGGACAGCCGGGTGATATGGGTGAACATGCTTGTTTACATTCTTTGCATCCTCTAGATGATATCTGATGTAACCACAAGTAAATTGCACATAACAAATGCTTTTCAAAGGCTTTATGAAGGTTCCAAAGTCCCTTCCCTGGGGCTGTGGCTTCAACATTTTGAATATTCATATTAATAAGGGCCCCTGGATTTAATTCTGCAGTATTAACCACATTATTTCACTCAACTCAATGCAGCTGAGCACCTTCTATTAGAATACACAGTGGGGCCCTTGCTATTCCAAAACAATAGTCTCTGTGTCCTGACTGACCTTTCTTGATCAGGTCCTGGACAAACTATGTTTTACAGAACCAAAGATGAAAATCTCATCCTCTCTATACTTAACCATGTAAGGTCGGAAGCATTAAATGTCTATAGATTTACATAGTTCAAGAGAGTTAAACAATAATTTCTACAGTTCAGTAGAACTGCACATGGTAATCCCCAAGCTTGCTAAAATGTCTTGGCTTCTGGTGAACTGCTTATTTATCTCTTCAGCACTAGAGCCCTACATTTCTATGACCAATAAGTATAAACTGATGTTCTGGCATTTCTTTTAGCAATCCACTAACATTTATTTTTATCCTGAATAAGCTTGAGCCTTGGAATTCTTCAAATGAGCTCTTTTTTACTGAAAGTTGTCTATGAGGGACACTAGGTGAGGTTGGGTTGGCATGATTTAAACACATTACCCAATAAAAAGGCCTAGATACAGTTGTAAATCTGACATCTCTCTCATAGGAATGTTATGGGTACTCTAAGATGACAGCATTGATAAAACCGTGCTTTGATTGAAGATTGCTAATGGGCCCGCTAGGAGAAAGGGAGATGGTAGAGGATCATCAATTAGTGTTCTGAAATTTCAACCATTCCAAAACTGATGCCAAGAAAAGAGTTTCTTTCTTGGACTACCTTGTCAGAACTGAAAAAAAAATGGAATCATAAATAGATAGAATTAGTTACATGAACTTGATTCTCCCAAGTTTTAGAGAGTGTTTTTTTTTAAGACCCATGGGCTCAGATGGACCAAAGATGTTGTAAATTATGATCAGGTTTACTACACTTTCACGTATATGAACTATCAAAATTCAGGAGACTCAAACTGGTATTTTTATTCAACACCTTCTAACATCCAGGCATTCTAAACAGTAGAAGTAAGTGTATTTATTGAGTACCCACTTGGTTCAGCACAGTATACTAAGCATTTGGAATAGCCGCCCCAAAAGAAGTGAGATGTTCCCAGTCTGCAAGGAACTTATTATTTGATGGGGAAGAGAGATGTGAAAATATTTACAAATAGAGTAGTCACAATAAATAATCGAGTGTACACTTGATTAAAAGTATATACAAAAGGTCTGAGGCAGGGTATAATTGCATTCATAAGTGCTAGAGTTGGCTGATGGATTTATGCAACTTAGGGTGCTGGAATTAATTAGGGAAGACTTATTGGAGGAGATGGGATTTTGGAGAGCTTAGAACATGGGGAGAGCTGTGGTTTGTCAGGTGTAGGGAAGGAGGGAATTTAAGCCAAGGGAACAGTGTGACCGAGGGGACAGAGGAGGGAGAGTTGAGAATGAGGTACAGCAAGAAGGTTGACTTGGCAGAGAGAAGGGATTGGGTTGGGGAATGGTGGATGAAGAAGCAGAAAGGTAGCACAGGGTTGGTGGAGAGCCTTGAAGTCAAGCATGAGGAGTTTTTGTTGGCTGCAGATGGAGACAGTGAGCCAGTGGAGGGTTTTGAGGAAAGGAGAGGTATGGGCTCAGCAGGAGGAGGAGGAATTTAGAGGTTTAGAGGGAAAGATGAGCAAATTCTATTATGGGTATACTGAGTTTGAAGTGTTAGCTGGACATTAAAGTGAAGATGTCCTGGAGGCAGGATGAGATGTAGGATTTCAGGTCAGATGAGAAGTCAGTTCTAGAGAGATAGATTTGAGAGTCATCCACATAAGGGTGGTAGCTGAAGCCCTGTTCACGGATGAACCTTGCAAGAGAGTGAGTGTAGAGAAAAAATATGAGAGACACAAAACAGGGATATGTGGGATGTTGAAAATGATGGTGAGGGATGAGAGGAAAGTAACAGCATGTGATTTCAGGAAATGAGGGGGGAATCATGTCAGCCCAGGTAGAGTGGATGGATTTAGAGAGCAGGTGGGAGACTTTGGAAGCAGCATGGCCTTATGGAAATAACCCCAGCCTGAGAGTCAGAGGACCTGGGTTCTAATCTTGGCTCTGTCATTTTGCTCCGTGACCTTGAGCAAGTCACTTAATTTCTCTATGTTTTGGTTTCCATATCTGTAAAATGGGGTTTAAATCTTACTCCCTCCTACTTAGACCGTGAGTCCCACGTGGGGCAGACTGTGTTTTTTTGTTTAATGGTATTTGTTAAGCGCTTACTATGTGACAGACACCGGACTAAGAGCTGGGATAGTTACAAGCTAATCAGGTTGGGTACAGTCCCTGTCCCATGTGAGGCTCACAGCCATAATCCCCATTTTATGTGAGATAATTGAGGCACAGCGATGTTAAGTGACTTGTCCAAGGTCACACAGCAGTCATGTGACAGAGCCATGGGTTAGACTGTGACTAAACTGATTACCCTGTATCTACCCCAGCACTTGGTAGAATGCTTGACACATAGTAAATGTTAAAGGAGTATTGGAATTTTCATTATTATCTTCTCTTGAGAAAAAATTGGGAAGCAAGAGAAAGACAAGAAGGCAACAATAGTGTTTGAAAGGTGATGGGGAGACTTTGGGAAATTCACACCTGATGACTTCAATTGTAACAACAAAATAGCTAACAAGGTCATCAGGGGTTAGGGAGAGAGGTTGGCAGGGATGAGGGGGGTGAGGACTTCACAACAATAAATATTTTAAATTGTATCTTCTGTGGTCAAAGGAGCAAGACTTACATTTTTGTATACCGTTTCATACTGCACACAACATAGTCCTGCCCTCCACAAAGACAAAGGTTGCAAATGCTCAGTTTGTTTCAGAATCCCTCAAGTCTCTTTTGCCCCCATAGGCCACCTGTGGCTAATTGAGGGTTTGAAGATTAGAAGACTGGGGGAAAAAAAACAAAACAAACTAACATTTAGTTTTTCTTGCTGCTGCCTGATAACCCCTCCCCCATCTGGAGAAAGGGCAATCTGCGGGAGCAAGCCACAGAACATATTCATCATTTCCAGAGCTCTGCATTTTTAATTAAAGCTCCACTTTGGCAAGGAAGGCATTTAAGTGCTTTAAATAATAAGGAATATTTTTAAAGAGATCTCCTTGGTATTTATGCTTGGCTTCCAACAGAAGAATAAAGTTTAATTGAAGGCCAACAGTGGTTAATAAAATACATACTGTACTACCAAATGGACATAAATTGTGGGTATTAGCTTGATCTGTAATCCAAAATTAATACAGCTAGAGGGAGAGTTTTAGCTGAGAAAACTCCCACTGAGATGTAAAATATGTTTTGAACCAGATTTTAGGTTAGTTATAATAATAAAAAACTATCATAACCATCTCTTAAACTCCAAAATGAGTAAATACATCTGTAATATATGAATAGGCTAATAAAACGAATTATGGGATTTATTAGGTGTATACTCTATGCCAAGCACTGTGCTAGATACAGAATAATTAGATTGGATTCAGCCCCTGTCTCACATGAGGCTCATAGTCTAAGAGAGAAAGAAAACAGGTATTTAATCCCCATTTTACATCTGGGGATTAAGAAACTGAAACACAGAGAAATTAAGTGACTTGCCCGAGGTCACACAGCAGGTATGTGGAGGAGGTAAGACTAGAAGTCAGGTCTCCCGATGCCCAGTCCTGGATTCTTTCCACTAGGCCATGTCCTAAACATTTATTCTCTCCTTCAATTCTCTTGAATATCATTACACTCTCTATACTATTATTACTTGCAAATAATGCTGGTGCTCATGTCGTCTCCCCCGATTAGACTGTAAGCCCGTCAAAGGGCAGGGACTGTCTCTGTTACCGATTTATACATTCCAAGTGCTTAGTGCAGTGCTCTGCACATAGTAAGCGCTCAATAAATACTATTGAATGAATGAATAAAAAGGAAGATTTGGGAGTACTGGAGCCTGAAGACTTGGAGTTAGAATCAAGAGATAACAGTTGTTCCAGCCAACTACTGCCCAAGTGTGAGTACCTCAGAAATTCATAATTTTGAAGCCAGGGACAAACCAGTTGCTTAACTGGAATGACCTAATCCTGCTTTGCAGAGGCTTATTAAACTTCCATCACATGTCAAATTCTTTGAGATTTTCAATGAAAGCATCTGAGAGAATGTGAACCTTTCTATCAACTGCAGTTTTAAAACGGCGGCTTGAATGAAGTGTTTCATCTTATGTTAGTGTTGCTGTGTGACCTAGGAGAAGTCATTTAACTTCTCTGTGCTTCACTTCCCTCACCTGTAAAATGGGGGTTAAGACGGTGAACCCCATGTGGTACAGGGACCGTGTCCGACCTAATTAGCTTGTAATATTAATAATGATAATGATGGTATTTAAGTGCTTACTATGTGCCAGGCACTGTACTAAGCGTTGGGGTGGATACAAGCAAATTGGGTTGGACCCAGTCCCTGTCCCACATGGGGCTCACAGTCTCAATCCCCATTTTACAGATGAGGGAACTGAGTCTCAGAGAAGTAAAGTGACTTGCCTAAGGTCACACAGCAGACAAGTGGCAGAGCTGTGAATAGAACCCATGACCTTCTGATTCCCAGGCCTGTGGTCTATTCCCTATGCCATGCTGCTTCTCAACCCTACTGCTTCTCCACCCCAGTGCTTAGAACAGTGCTTAACACATAGTAGTCGCTTAACAAATACCATCATTATTATTATTATTATTATTAATAATAATAACAAAGGACTTTATGGTAAAACATATACTGCTTATTTTTATACTAATGATAGAACTGCCTTTTTAATCAAGGCTGATGCTACTAATACTAATATTGACAGTGATAGTCTGTCAATAGGTGTGGTGTGGCTGGAAAGACCTACCACAACAAGCCCATCTTTTCTATACTATGAGCAGGCAATTATATATAGCACACCACTGTTCTCCCCATCTTCAAGGACCTTCTGAAATCATATCTCCTCCAGGAAGTCTTCCTTGATTTATCTCTAATTTCCCAACCATATATCCCCCTTCATCTGCCACTTCAGCACTTCTGTGTCACTCAATTACCTGGGTACTCACCCCTACTCTCCCACATCTATTGGGACTGGAAAAATAAGGCAGCTCAGTCTATAGTATAAAAACAACATACAGATCTGTATTCTGCACTGCTTCCTCCTAATTCATTTTAATGACTGTCTCCCCTGATAGACACTAAACTCTCCGAAGGCATGGATCATATCTACTAATTCTGTTTCACTTTTCGAATATTTAGTACAGTGCTCTGCACACACTAGGGGCTCAATAAATACTACGGATCGATTAATTGATTGGGAGAGAAGAAGGGGGCAAGGTAGAGTGAAGGTAACATTGGGGGAATAGGCCAGCTCCTTCTCATTTCTCTATGATACAGGGAGAGTGGAAGAAGATAAAGTCTCCTGGACAGAGAACAGCAGAAGAGATAGTGTCAGGTGAGAGCCAAGTCTCAATGATGGTGAGGAGGAATAATAATAATAATAATGCTGATATTTGTTAAGCGCTTACTATGTGCAAAGCACTGTTCTAAGTGCTGGGGGATGCAGGGTGATCAGGTTGTCCCATGTGGGGCTCACAGTCTTCCTCCTCATTTTACAGATGAGGTAACTGAGGCCCAGAGAAATTAAGTGACTTGTCCAAAGTCACACAGTTGACAGGCAGTGGAGCCGGGATTAGAACCCCTGACCTCTGATTCCCAAGCCCATGCTCTTTCCACTGAGCCATGCTGCTTGAACTTGTCAAGAGTGAAAGGGAGTTTGCCCATGATGCAGCAAGGATTCCACAGACCACAGTGGAATGGAGTATGGGCAGGAAGGGCAGAAGGTGGAGAGAACCAGAGTAGGAATGCAAGGGATAAGTGTGAGGCAGCGTGGCTAGTAGAAGCAGTGTGGCTTAATGGAAAGAGCACAGGCTTGGGAGCCAGAGGTCGTGGGTTCTAATCACTGCTCTGCCACTTGTCAGCTGTGTGACTTTGGGCAAGTCACTTAACTTCTCTGGCCCTCAGTTACCTCACCTGTAAAATGGGGACTAAGACTGTGAGCCCCACATGGGACAACCTGATTACCTTGTATCTACCCCAGCGTTTAGAACAGTGCCTGGCACATAGTAAGCGCTTAACAAATACCATCACTATCTCCCCCATTTAGGCTGTGAGCCCGTTGTTGTGCAGGGATTGTGTCTATCTGTTGCTGAATTGTACATTCCAAGTGCTTAGTACAGTGCTCCACACATAGTAAGCACTCAGTAAATATGATTGAATAAATAAATCAATGAATAAGACATCAGGTGGTGGTTTGGGCAGTCAGATGGTGAAATGGAGCACTGGTCTCCCAACTTAAACCTCGGGGACTCCCTGCCAACCTCCACTGTGTCACCAGGGCCCTGGGTCCCGACATGCCTTTTGCTTGGGAGGCCATGAAGGATTTCAGCTGTGGCAACGTAGGACCTCTACAAATGTTAGAATATGGGGAATCTTTGGTTGTGAGTGGACTCTGGATGACCTGGACAGCAGCACCCTGAGTCCTCTACACGACCCTTTTACCACCAGATTCATTTGTTGAATTCCAAATCAATCAGTCAATGGTATTTATTAAGCGCTTCCTGTGTGCAGAGCACTGTACTAAGCACTTGGGAGAGAGTTGGTGGACATGTTCCCTGACAACAATGAGCTTACATTTAATGATAAATATATGTGTGAGTGCAAACATATATAAGGAAATATGAAGACTACACATTGTCTGTCACTATCCCACTCCCTCCTTATTCTTAGATTCTGTTGACACATCCTTCTCCATTTTATTCTTAGATTGTCACCACACTCCTCTTGGCATTAGTCTTAGATTGTGAGTCATGTCAGTTGGAATGGTGTGTTCTTTCCCAGCACCTAGTGCAGGTGCATTGTTCTTTTGAGGAAAGGAGGGTCAAAAGGGCCTTATCTCTAGGTGGTGGTTAGAGGAGTAGTTAGCCTGAAGCAAGTGGCTCAGGACTCCAGATCATCAAGCTGTTGGTGTGGTTCCTGAGTGGTCATTTGGCATGAAGTTTGAGACCTTGTTTTCACCACACACCCTGCTCAGTCTGCTGGTCTCCTATAACGACATGCTAGTCTTCTTGACTGTAAGCCCTAGGCTGTAAACTCGTTGTGGGCAGGGAACGTGTCTACCAACTATTTTTTACTGCACTCTCCCAAGCACTTCGTACAATGCTCGACACACAGTAAGCGCTAAATAAATACCCTTGATGATGTAGTTTTCTACTTCTTCAGTTATCTGTTCATCGTGATCTGAACCGAGGCTTTTTTTTGTTTCTCCTGTCATGGACCTCTAGCTTATGGTCTTCCCCTCCTGCCCAGAACTCCTTCCATCGTCACATTTGACAAAGGACTGCTCTCCTCATCTTTTTTTTTTTTAAATGATATTCGTTAAGCGCTATGTGCCAGGCACTGTTCTATGCTCTAGGGTAGGTGCAAGGTAATCAGGTTGGGCACAGTTCATGTCCCACCTGGGGCTCACTGTCTTAATCCCCGTTTTACAGATGAGTTGGCCAAGATCACATAGCAAACAAGTGGCAGAGCTGGGATTAGAACCCAGATCCTTTTGACTCCCAGGCCATGCTCTATCCACTAGGTGACTCTGCTTCAAAGTGCTTCTGAAATCACATCTCCTCCAGGAGGCCTTCCCTGATTAATTCCTACTCTGCCTCATCCCTCAATTACCACTTCAGTACTTCCAAGTCACTCACCCCGGTGTATATTCACACAGCCCCAACCCCCATCCCCCCAGCCCTCATTTACATATCTTTAATCTCTCTTGTTTCTTGCTACCTGTAATTTATGTTAGGATACAACTGCCTGGCTAGACTGTAAACTATTTGAGGGCAGGGATGCCCCCTAGACTATGAGCTCACTGTGGGCAGGGAATGTGTCTGTTTGTGGTTGCATTATACTCTCCCAAGCGCTTAGTACAGTGCTTTGCATATAGTAAGAGTTCAATAAATATGAATGAATGAATGCCTAAATCGCACTCTCCCAAGTAATTAATACAGTGCTCTGCACAGAATAATCATTCAGTAACTGTCATTGATTGGAGAGAGTACCACCCAGATAACAGAATCTGATGGCAGCAATAAATTAAACTCTGTTTTGCCAACAAAGTTATTTGATTGTGTGTAGGGATTCCAAGATGCAGATGGATGCATACTATTTCTTCAGTCTTAATCCCAATCCATAGAGCTGTGTTGAATCAGCTAAGCAATCCATAATCTTTTCATAATGTCATAGCATACAGTAGTTTCTGGATAACTAACTTGACAATTTTTCATAATACTTGTAGCCTGTTGAGTTGGAAGAGTTTTCCAGTAATTAGAAGCACACTCTGACTTCAGCTTCCAGATCCCTTGTTGAATCCTCAAGCTTTGGTACAAAAAAGCAGCTTGACCTAGTGAGAAGCAGCATGGTCTAGTGGACAGAGCACAGGCTGGGAGTCAGGAGGATCTGGGTTCTAATCCTGACTCTGCCATTGTCTGGTGGTGACCTTTGGCAAGTCACTTCACTTCTCTGGGCCTCAGTTATCTCAGTTGTAAAATGAGGATTAAGATTGTGAGCCCCATGTGGAACATGGAGTGTATCCAACCTGATAACTTTGTATCTACCCCAGTACGTAAAACAGTACCTGACACATAGTAAGTACTTAACAAATACCATTTAAAAAAAAGTTTCGAAAAGGTCTGGACCACCTCACAACCCTGCTTCACCCAAATCTTGATGATGTTGGTTATATGAAGAAGGTCAGATACAGCAACTTCAATTATGACCAGACCAGTCAAAGAATCATGATATATAGTTTATGGATCTTGGTGAACAGCTCAGGCAGCCAAATTTGATGAACATTTGAAAGAGCCTTGCAGTACTGGTGGTGTCAAAGACCACCAGTTTGTAAGGTCCACAAATATAGGTGTTGGTGCTCTTTCCGGTTTTTCAGTATGTTTTGGTATAAAGATCCTGCTTGTTGGACTGTATTTTTGGTATCAATCACATTGCAGGGAGTGGTTAACAATGATAAAGAAAGGGTGTGGCTAGAATCTTTCCAATTAAGGGGATCATTAAGATAGCCAGCCATTCCCACAGTCAGTTGGGACAAACAGAAGGACCTGTGCTTTAGCTGGGTCTGAGACAAGTAAAGACCTTTTTAATAGAGAAGCAGCGTGGCCTACTGAATAGAGCACGGGCCTGGGAATCAGAAGGGCTTGGGCTATAACTCCGGCTCCGCTACTTGTCTGCTGAGTGACCTTGGGCAAGTCAGTTAACTTTTTTATGCCTCAGTTACTGCATCCATAAAATGGGGATCAAGACTGTGAACCCCATGTAATAATAATGTTGGTACTTGTTAAGCGCTTACTATGTGCAGAGCACTGTTCTAAGCGCTGGGGTAAACACAGGGGAATCAGGTCGTCCCACGTGGGGCTCACAGTCTTAATCCCCATTTTACAGATGAGGGAACTGAGGCACAGAGAAGTTAAGTGACTTGCCCACAGTCACACAGCTGACAAGTGGCAGAGCTGGGATTCGAACTCATGAGCCCTGACTCCAAAGCCCGTGCTCTTTCCACTGCACCACGCTGCATGTGGGACATGGACTGTCCCCATCCTGATTAACTTGTATCTAACTCAGTGCTAAGTACAGTGTTTGGCTAAGTGATTAACAAATAGCATTTATAAAAAAAAAAAATCGGAGGAACAGACATGGCTCATCCCAACCTAGTAAACTGCTTTCAACAGTAGCAAGGAGGCTTTTGATGATTGCCCTCCCCAATGTCAACCCTAAGGTCTATGGATGAATCATTTAGCAACACTATCTTTTCCCCTCCACATCTCTATTTTGCCCTCTAGTTATAAGCTTTTCATCTATGAATTCAACAAAGCTTTCTTGAACACATGTTGATGTTTCTGCCCATACAATACCCTGCAGTAATAAAGTCCATATGCTTATACCACCCACTGTGTGAAGAGTATTTCCTTTTATTGTGCTTTGAATCTACCACCCTCAAGCTTCAGTGGGTGTCCCTCTGTCCTGATGTTGTGGGATTGGTGTATAACAAATGAATGTTGCTTTGTCCATACCCTTATGATTTTGTTAACGTCAGTCAGGTTTGCTCTCAATCCAGGGGGATTGAGCCCCTTGTGGGACAGGGACTATGCCTTCTGATTCCCATTTGTGCATTTTCTCCCAGCGTTTAGTACAGTGCTCTGCACATAGTAAGCACTTTATGAAGACTTAATAAATATTACCACTACTACTACTCCTCTTGCCTGCACCTTTTCAGACTGAAGAGATCTAAACATTTCAGTTTATTCTTACACAGGAACAAGATTTGCTGTTGGTCCAGTGGAAAGAATGTAGCTCTGGGCATCGGGAGATTTAGGTTCTAGTCCTAAAAATTGGGGAATGCCTGCTGGACCTATGCCTTCAGGGTGAAAGTTTCTCACTGAAGAAAAAATAAAAGGTCTCATGTGGTGGGGAGGTTCAGCAGGAACCCTGAGAAGAGCTAGCAAACATGGGCAGCAAAGAAAACCGCCTGCTGAGATGTGGCACTATGGCACAACATCAGCTCTATACCAGGGTTCCATTTGATCATAAAAGGGTCCTACATTTAAACAAACTTTGCACTTTGTATTGTGTTATGCTCCTTCCCATCCATTTGCTAATTGTACTCTGTGCCCCAAAGGGAATATGACTGGCAGGAACGAGTGTGTGATTTGTGTTGCTCAAACCACTAACACTATATCTAATTCGTCGTTCAGGCTCTCAGTTCTGAAGTCTCAGGACTGAGACTTATCTGTTGTTCTCTGTGAGAAACGGCACATTACTCTGAACACTCCCATCATCATATGGAAGCATCATCATCCCCCAATCATCTTGGTTGTTGTTCTCCAATCAATCAATCAATCATACTTATTGAACACTTACTGCATGCAGAGCACTGTTCTCAATATTTTCTCCAGTCTTATTAAATCTTCTTCAAATATACTGCAAATGTAATTGATCCCATATTTCCTGGTTCTAATACAAATATTGAAGTTGTCCATACCGAGGTACAAACTGCTTTATCATTTCAATAGAGTTGGCCAGTGCCTTCTTACTTAAACATCTCGATGTTAATCTAATGTAGCCTGAGTAGGTGGCAGTAAGATGCAAACCCTGTGGCATCTCTTCCTAAGCACCAGTAAGCCATATATGCAACCCTGTGAAAATGAAAAATGAAAAACCTCAATTTTAAAACCCTTTTAGGAAAATCTTATTCAATCAGTGGTATTTATTGAACATCTCCAAAGTTCAAAGCACTGTACTAAGTACATGGAAAAATCCATTAGAAGCAAAATTCACATTCTTTACCTGCAATAAACTTACAACATAGTATTCCTCTCAGGTTTTCTGCACAGAAGTCTCACATGTCTAGATAATGCAGCAAAGTTTACCCTGGCTTAGGCATTTCCTGCCTCTCCCATTTGAAGTACTTTGAAGGACTCATCTGCAAAATAGGGATAAAATACCTATTCCACCTCCCTCTTAAATTGTAAGTTCCGTGTGGACAGGGTTATGTGGGTGTGGGTTATGTTATATCTACCCCAGTGCATTGCACAGTGCTTGGCCCATAGCAAGTACTTAATGAATATCATTGAAAAAACACTCATTTCAATTTAGTGGAGAATGGCAGGCCTATTTGGCATAGATGTTGGCAAATTTCAGGCATGTTAGCACAAGGTGCCTTTTTGTTAAATAGGATGCGAAAGATAGTACTTTGAAAATAAAGCATTTACATATGTATACAGAAAGTCTTTTATTATTGTTATATAGTTGCACTGAAATGTAATCATGTAACTAGATTTATTGTTTTCTCATTACTGTTTTTAATATATTTACACAATTTTAGTCAATGTCTTGGATCTTGGAAATGCATCAATGCACTCCACATTATTCCCAATGGGAAGCTATGCTTCATTTAGCAGTTTTTGGCTAACTCTTTATTTTCTTGGAACCAATAACAGCACTAATCAGGGTCCAGCTCTAGGGATGTTCAAGCAAAACAGAGAAGGGCTGCTCTTTTAGAGCCTGTTGTGAGGTTCATGTTGGATCCATTTACTCTAGGGGCTGCTCTAGCAAACAGTGTCATAGACACTGTGTTGATGAGTGCTACTGGAAAGAAGAACCTACCAATGCCCAAAAAGAAAAAGGGGAAAACCCATAAATCACACAATATTTTTTGGCATCTGTGGAAAATACTGGGAAATTTCATAAAAGGTCATGAATTCTGTGTACATTCCAAGAATGCCTTATGTCCTCCATTTCTACAATTCAGAGAAACAAGGATTTCAGTATATTCACAACCACTCTTGGATTGACTCTTCAGGGAGAATGGGGAAGATGTGCATAAAATTACAGTATCTCAGATCTGGAGGTGACCGCAAGATATTGTACTATCCATTTGCTTAACCCCGAGAAGCAGTACACAACTGATGTTTGTCAATCCTGTCCCACATTGCTATATTAAATAGGCACTTTCTCTTTCAGGAAAATAGTTCTTGAATGGGTTCATTTCACTCTAGGTGGTTATCTTTTCTTTGCAGTGAAGTCAGAAATAATAATTATAATAATAATAATAATAATAATAATGTTGGTATTTATTAAGCGCTTACTATGTGCCGAGCACTGTTCTAAGCGCTGGGGTAATAGTAGTTGTAGTATTTGCTAAGCACTTATTATGGGTCAAGCACTGTTACTGTTGCTGAGGTAGATGCTAGATAATCAGATTCCTAATCCCACATGGGGCTCACAGTCTAAGAGGGAGGGAGAGCAAGATATTCAATCCCCAGAGACACAGAGAATGTGGGTGGGACAGGGACCGTGAACAACCCGATGTGTATCTACCCCGCCGCTTAGAACAGTATTTGACACATAGTAAGCACTTAACAAATACCATAATAAAGTGAAATGCCCAAGGCCACACAGCCAACAAGTGGTGGAACTGGGATTAGAACCCAAGTTCCCTGACTCCCAATTCTGTCCTCTTCCCAATAGCTATAAATTTCCCAAAATAACTTTGCTCTTTTCTTTCCATTCCCAATGAAGGGGAATACATTTGCCCCAAGAGTCACAAAACATCTGAAGCTAGGACTGTGTGGGAGGGTAGATCGTGATCTGTACTCTCTATCTGAACCAACAGTAAATTCATTTGTTATGTCTCAGTAAGAATGCACGTGTAACATATCAGTGAGCAGCACAATGGGGCTTCATTTATTCACAGATAAATGAAGATGATGTATTTACTCTGCTCTGTCTTTTCTATGGACTAATTGGCAAATTCCAAAGTCAACTCCCCAAGTTTTCTGACTGTAACAAATGCTGTAAAGCATGGAGAAATGAGGGAAACAGAGCAAACAGGGTTTCTGAGGGCCCCAGCTCAAAATGCTTCTCTAGAGGGAAAGGGGGTGGGGGAGGTTGGGGGAGGGTGGGGGGGAATTAGTCTGAATTGCACATATTTGGCAAATGTTTTAGTAACTGTCTTCTCCATGATGAAAACCAGGCAAGTCTCAGCATGGAAATGTCTGTAAAAACCAGCAGCACAGAAATAAAGTGCTGTAACCACTGAAAGGTTGGAAGGATTGAAAAAATAATATCCTGATTTAGCCGCAGTATTAAAAACAAAATTGAACCTGATAATGGATCAGCCCCATTGGGGCTTTAGAATACATTTACAGGAGAGATGATCTTGGCAATGTGGGGCTCAGCTGAGTTGGATGGAAGAGGGTCTGCCGAGCCCAAATTCCAGAGAGGAGGAAGGGGAGAAGAGGTGGCAAATAGGTTTGAGGTACGGAGCATGAGCTTCCTTCTTCCCATGGTTTTTGCCCCAAAGCTAGGAGGGGGCTATTGGACACTGATGTTGGGCTGTGGACCTCCCACAGAGTCTCCCAGGACCAAACTTTCCTTACAGAGGGTCTATCTGGAGGAATATAATTTTTCCAAAGCCCCGTGCCCAGGTGAACCTCTATGTGCCCTCTGCTGAAGCAATCCCACATGAAAAGCATTCTAAAATAACCATGCGTCAGGGTATAGCAATTATTTAATGTTACCATTGCTGATGACACAAGAAGATGTCAAATCAAGACAATCACCTTATCCCAGATCGTCCAGACATACTTATGGAGGAGAGGCAGCCCCCACCCCCACCCCCAGGACTCCCATTGGCCCCTGCTTCAGCCCAGGAAGGGCTCAAATACTGGCAACATTTGGCCTTCTTGACTTTTAGAAAATTGTCAAGACCATGAATGAGACTGTATCTTTTGTAACTTTGGGACTGAGCCATGAGGAGCCAGAAACCTTACTTTACTAGCCACAGAGTCCTAGTGCTTTCGCCATACTTACTGTCTTCCTTGTCTCATATTTTAGGTTTTCATCTTTCCTTATGTATCTGTCACCAACATCTTTCCCCACACTATTCTTAGATTGTGAGCCCCTTGGGGACCAGGGAGGAGGGACCATTTTGAATTCTCATTCATGTATTTTTTTCCCCAGCACTTAATATAGTGCTTTGCACACAGTAGCTTGTTTGAGAAATACTATTACAACTACTACAGAATACTGCGTGTGGCTGAGAGTGCTTAAGTGCTGAGGTGGAAGTTGGAGGATACCTGGGGAGAAGAAAACTAAGTGGGGAATGCCTCCTGGAGTAGGTGGGAATTCAGGAGGGCTTTGAAGCAGGGGAGAGCTATGGTCTGGAATTAAAAATAAATAAATACAATTGATTGATTTGAAGAGGGAAAGAGTGCCAGGCAGGAGGAATGATGTAAACCAGGGATCGGAGGTGGGAAAGGCAGGAACAAGGCACTGTGAAAAGGTTAGATTGGGAGGAATGAAGAGGGTGATCTGGGTGTAGCGGGACAAAAAAGTGAGAGAGAAGGAGAGAGAGAGAGAGAGAGAGAGAGCGCTGACTTTAAAGACCCTGGTCAAGAGTTTCTGTTTGATGCAGAGCAAAATAGGTAAACATTCGAGCTTTATGAGAAATGAGGAGATATGTGCAGAATGACATTGCTTTTTAAAAAGAAACTGGGCAGCAGAATGAAATGAGGCTGGAGAGGGGAGAGGCAGGGGACAGGGAGACCCATGAGGAGGCTGATCCATCAGTCTGGCTGGAATATGCTAAGCATCTGGACTAGGGTGGAGGCCAATTGGATGCAAAAGAAAGGGAAGATCTGGGAAATGTTGTGGAAGAAAAAAAGACAGAATTGAACAACGGAAGGAATGTGAAGCTAGTTGTCCTTAGTTCTTTGTTGGCTTGCGTTAACCAAAATTTTTCACCAATTGAGATAGTAAATGGATTAATTTAAAAGTTTAAAAATATCAATGATTGGAATTTATTGACAATTTACTTTTAGAAGTTTAACAATTTGTCGCTCTCGACTCTGCTTGAGGAATTCATTCAAAAGGTGAAGTTTCATGTACAGAATGACTACATATAAATGTATTTATACATTTTGGCTTTGCTTCTTTGCCAATTTTCCCAAACGCCAAACTTTCCCATTTAATCTCCCCACCCCAAACCCATGTTTACTTCAAATACCCTGCTTGAATCCTTCAAAATCCTTTCAGGACTCCATGACTTTGAATATCTTCCCAGGTGCCTCTTCCAGTATACTCAGTTGGAGAGAAAAAAAAACCTGTTTGCACATACTGACTATTTAAATAATTACTGAAATGCACTGAATTGGATTTTTTTCCACATTAAAATTTTTTCAGTTTGCATTCTCATTCCTTTTTGAGTCATCATACTTATCTAGATTCTAAAGAGAGCTCAAAAGCAAGGTTATACTTCATCAATTATCTCATCTAAATTCAAGGTTGTTGAAGGGATTTTCAGCAAGATATTCAATACTTGGGGTTTTTTAGTAGCTCTTGCTACTTAATAATGGCAATACTTATTTTATTTGAGTTCAGAAAAATTGACATGTTAATTAGAATGGACCAGCTCTAGTAAGCCTAATATCCTTTGCAAAACTATTTAGTAAAATTGAGTTTTAGCTTAATGTAATATAAATGTAATAAAGACAAATTAAGATTGGAAAAAAGCTATGTATGGGCAAACATACTTTCACGTTGAAGGTCAAAAGATGAACACGTAAAACTTGTGGTATTTGTTAAATGCTTACTATGTATTGTGGAGCAGCATGGCTTAGTGGAAAGAGCACTGGCTTGGGAGTCAGAGGTCATGGGTTCTAATCCTGGCTCCACCACTTGTCAGCTATGTGACTTGGGGCAAGTCACTTCACTTCTCTGTGCCTTAGTTATCTCATTTGTAAAATGGGGATTAAGACTATGAGCCCCACGTGAGACAACCCAATTACTTTGTATCTACCTCAGCGCTTAGTACAGTGCCTGGCACATAGTAAGAGCTTCACAAACACCATCATCATCATCATCACTGTTCTAAAAACAGGGGAAGATAGAAAACAATCAGTTCAGACACAGTCCCTGCCCCATATACAGGGTTCACAATCTAAGTAAGAAGGAGAATAGGTACTGAATCCCCAATTTACAGATGAGGTGACTGAGGCACAAATAAGCTAAGTGACTTGCCTAAGGTCACATAGCAGGCCTGAGGCGGAGCAGGGATTAGAACCCAGGTCCTCTGACTCCCAAATCCTGGCTCTTTCCACTAGGTAATACCTCTCCTCTAACACATAGAGCTACAACTAACAGAGACAAATTAAGGGTGCCCCCAACCTAAACTTTGCCTTTTTATCTTTTCTTAGAAAAAGAGCAATGTTCCTGTATCTGCAGGAAAATGACCAATTTAGGACTTGAATTGCATGGAGGGGCTGTTCAAGAAATGAGTGAATGCATCTGCGATTTTGGCTTACTGAATGCCTTAAACTATTTTCCAAATGCTTTAGGCTTGGAAAAGCCTAAAATGTATTTTCCCGCTTCCTCAACACTTTTTTCTCCTTAATCCCATATTTATTTCAAAGGAAATTTAATCCATATGTTTCCCTCCCTCTCTCTCTCTCTCTCTCTCTCTCTTCCTCAAATCAAAATATGGCTTTCTGAGCTGTTTATATCCAAAAGACTTACATGAGAGCAACAGCAAAGAGGCTTTTACCTATGATAAATGGGCATCGATGCCAGAAAGTTAGATTTCAGTTTGAAATTTAGAACTTGGGGGCAAAGGTGGAGAAAAGGGGGTCAAGGACTAAACTTGGATTCTAAGCTTAGAAAGAGAGATTGTTTTGTTCATAGTTCAGAATAAAAATTTTTTTAAAACCCACCAAACATTCAAAACTCTTAAATCTTATTTTTCTGTGTTCTCATAGCAAATGACTCCTCCTGGATCACGTGAAAACAATTCATTTTAAACAAACGATATACCCAGCTAGATCCCCTTTCAGAAGGTTTCAGTTGCTTTTAGCTAAGGGAATACAAGAATCAACTCTTCTTCAGACAAACACGACTGCAATTCCATGAAAGTTATGGCACTATTTATGCTTTTATGTTGAGGATGAGCCAAATGCCTTTTTTGCATTCACAGCTCATGACAACTGTTCCATACATATAAATTTAAGGGACTGATTTTCTAAAATTCCTTTCATGACCAAGTACCAAATGCAGAGAGCTTTACAGACCACTGACAAGGGTGAGAATCTCAAGAAATATAGCAGCCATTATGCACACATGTTGCAATAGTTCACTTAAGTCCCTCCAAAATATATTAAAGTCTATTTTACTTAAAAAGAGATTGCTGGCCAATTTTACAACGAAAATGGGACTAATCTTTGCATCCTGACTGTGTGATCTTTAACTTTCACCTGACCAGCAACCGGAGGAGATAAAACAGAAGGGACTCATTTTAACATTTAAGAGGGTAGTTTAATACTCTCCAGATGTCAGAATGAGCAATTTTGTTTAAATGAACCTCTGTCAGATCAATTAATCAAATTAAAATGAAGATAACATCATGGCTTTCCTAGTCTGTGAAGTTTTGCTCTCTGTTCATTTATCTGAAGTTTTTAAGAATTAGGTTATATTTCACTATTTTTCTCTAGACCAATCAGAAGCTTCAGATTAAATGTCCTCTAAGAACTAGAAGTTCCTTAAACAGGAGTCAGGGGGGTTACTTTTGTGGGTTTTTTTTACTCCTAAGCAACCAGAGAGAATCCGGCAAAACAACTCCAAGTGACCTACAGGCACGATTTACTCTGGCAGGAACACACCATGTTGACAGCCCTTTCCACAAAGAATGGGTGGGCATCCATAAGCTCCAATTAATTCTCTTAAACTCTCTCACCGATCCTTCTCAATCTTCTTGCCAGCCTGTCAGTTCTCCCTCTGTCTCCTACCCACTAACCGTGGGTATCTTTCATAGCTCTATTCCCAAACTCCTTAATTTCTCAATTTACCTTCATCCACCCCAGGCTTCAACTACCACATCTATGTGGATGGCTACTAATTATATCTAGATCTATCCTTGACCTCTTTCTTTCTCTTCAATCTCACATTTCTTCCTGCCTTCAGAACATCTTTTTCTTTTTCTTTTTTTGTGGCATTTGTTAAGCGCTTACTATGTGCCAGGCACTGCACTGGGGTAGATAGATACAAGCTAATCAGGTTGGACACAGTCCATGTCCCACATGGGATTTAGAGTCTTAATCCCTGTTTTACAGATGAGATAACTGAGGCCCAGAGAAGTGAAGTGACTTGCCCAAGCTCACACAGCAGACAAGTGGCAGAGCCGGGATTAGAACCCAGCTCCTTCCGACTTCCAGGCATGTGCTGCATCCCCTAGGTCACAGTGCTTCCCATTTGTGATATCCTAGCTGACTTCTACATCAGCCTCCATGCTAATCTTCAAGAGCCCAGTCTTTCCCCTCTGCAGCCCACTCTGCTGTATAGAGTATTTCTCTAAAACATCACTTGGCACACATATCATTTGGCACACATGGTATCATGTTGCTATATTACCGATTTCGTTTGTTACTGTTTATCGCTGTCAGTGCTGCCACCCACCTCTCTGGCCTCACCATGTCCCTCCTCCCCCGCTCCTCCCTCCCGCCCCTTTCTATCCTCCCCTTCCCCTTCCCCTCTCTCGCCCAGCTCTTTCCCGCTCTCTCCTCTGCCTCCTCCCCCGCTCCCCTCCCTCACCCTAGAACCCCACTTTATCAGCGCTACCCCTCTTCCCCCTCCCCCTACTCTCCCCCCCACCAAACCACCTCCTCACCCCCTCCCCACTTCTCTCTTCCCCACCCATGCCCCATCCCAGTCCTCCTGTCCCACCGCTACCCCTCATCCTCCTCTCCCCGTCCAGGGCCCCACCACCTCCTTCCCATCCAAACCCTCCCCTCCCCCCGCCCTTTCCTCCCTCCCCTCCTTGCACCCACAGCCACTTTCAAGTGTGGCCTCTGGAACCCCCGCTCTATTACAGGTAAGCTACCTTTCGTCCATGACCTTTTCCTCTCCCGCTCTCTCCTCCTCCTCGCCCTTTCGGAAACGTGGCTCACTCCCGAAGACACGGTCTCCGCCACTGCTCTCTCCAGCGGAGGCTTCTCCTTCTCCCACTCCCCCAGACTCACCGGTAAGGGAGGAGGAGTCGGCTTCCTCCTCTCACCCCGTTGCCGCTTCCGCACTATCCCTCCTCCCCCCTCCCTCTCCTTCCCCTCCTTGGAAGCCCATATCATTCGCCTCTACCACCCCCTCCAGAGACTTGTCGCTGTCATCTACCACCCTCCTGGTCCCACCTCCGACCTCTTCAACCACCTAGACCCCTTTCTCACCTTCCTTCTCTCCTTCTCTCTGCCCACTCTGATCCTCGGAGACTTCAACATCCATATGGATGTACCCGATGACTCCTCTGCCGCCCGCCTGCTATCCCTCCTCGACTCTGCCGACCTCCTCCTCCACCATACCGCGCCCACTCACTGACTCGGTCACACCCTCGATCTCGTCATCTCCTACCGCTGCACTATCTCCTCCCTCACCGACTCTGAAATCCCTCTCTCTGACCATAACCTTCTCACCTGCCTCATCTCTCACACTCCCTCCCCCTGCAAATCTTCGCTACTGCCCCACAGAGACCTCCGCTCTCTCAATCCCATCTGTCTTTCCAAAAGCATCTCTCCTCACCTTGCCGCCCTGTCCTCACTTCCCACTCTCGATGATCAGGTCTCCGCTCTCAACTCCACCCTCTCTACTCATCTCAACTCTCTCGCCCCCCTTTCCCTCCACCGCTCTCGCTCCACTAACCCACAGCCCCGGATCACCTCCTCTGTCCGCCTCCTATGCTCGTATGCTCGAGCTGCTGAGCGCTGCTGGCGAAAGTCCAAGCACCAAGCCGACCTCACACACTTCAAATTTATCCTTTCCTGCCTTAACTCTGCCTTCTCCTCCTCCAGGCAAAACTTCTTCTCCTCCCTCATCGACACCCATGCCCGTCACCCCCGCCAATTGTTCCAGACCTTTAACTCTCTCCTTAGGCCCCATGTTCCTCCCCCTCCCCCATCTCTCACCCCCAGTGATCTGGCCACCTACTTCATCACAAAAATCAACACAATCAGGTCTGAGCTCCCCAAAGTCACCCCTCCGCCTCTCCCCTCCCCCCCACCAATCCTCTCCCCTACTTTTCCATCCTTCCCTGCAGTATCCTCAGAGGAGATCTCCTCCCTCCTCGCAAGTGCCACCCCCTCCACCTGCGCCTCGGACCCCATTCCCTCTCACTTTATTAAAACCATCGCCCCTGCCCTCCTCCCTTCCTTAACTTCTATTTTTAACCACTCAATCTCCAATGGCTCCTTCCCCTCTGCCTTCAAATATGCCCACGTCTCCCCAATCCTAAAAAAACTCGCTCTTGAGCCCACTTCCCCCTCCAGTTATCGCCCAATCTCCCTACTACCCTTCCTTTCCAAAATCCTAGAACGAGTCATCTACAATCGCTGCTTAGAATTCCTTAACTCCCATTCTCTCCTGGACCCCCTCCAATCTGGCTTCTGTCCCCTCCACTCTACCGAGACTGCTTTCTCTAAGGTCACCCATGGCCTCTTTCTTGCCAAATCCAATGGCTCCTACTCCATTCTAATCCTCCTTGACCTCTCTGCTGCCTTTGACACTGTTGACCATCCCCTCCTCCTCCACACTTTATCTCACCTTGGCTTCACGGACTCCGTCCTCTCCTGGTTCTCCTCTTATCTCTCTGGCCGGTCATTCTCGGTCTCCTTCGCTGGCGCCTCCTCCCCCTCCCATCCTTTAACTGTTGGAGTTCCTCAAGGGTCAGTTCTTGGCCCTCTTCTGTTCTCCATTTACACTCACTCCCTTGGTGAACTAATTCGCTCTCACGGCTTTGACTACCATCTCTACGCAGATGACACGCAGATCTTCATCTCCGCCCCTGTCCTCTCCCCCTCCCTTCAGGCTCGCATCTCCTCCTACCTCCAGGATGTCTCCACCTGGATGACGGCCCGCCACCTAAAACTCAACATGAGCAAGACTGAGCTCCTCATCTTCCCTCCCAAACCCGGTCCTCTCCCAGACTTCCCTATCACCGTGGATGGCACAACCATCCTTCCCATCTCTCAGGCCCGCAATCTTGGTGTCATCCTTGACTCGTCTCTCTCGTTCACCCCACACATCCTATCTGTTACCAAGACCTGCCGATTTCACCTTTACAATATCGCCAAGATCCGCCCTTTCCTCTCCACCCAAACGGCTACCTTATTGCTACGGGCTCTCGTTATATCCCGGCCAGACTACTGTGTCAGCCTTCTCTCTGATCTCCCTTCCTCCTCTCTCGCCCCATTCCAGTCTATTCTTCACTCCGCTGCCCGGCTCATCTTCCTGCAGAAACGATCTGGGCATGTCACTCACCTTCTTAAACACCTCCAGTGGTTGCCTATCAACCTCCGCTCCAAACAAAACCTCCTCACTCTAGGCATCAAGGCTCTACATCACCTTACCCCTTCCTACCTCTCCTCCCTTCTCTTTTTCTACTGCCCACCCCGCACGCTCCGCTCCTCTGCCGCCCACCTCCTCACCGTCCCTCGGTCTCGCCTATCCCGCCGTCGACCCCTGGGCCACGTCCTCCCGCGGTCCTAGAACGCCCTCCCTCCTCACCTCAACCAAACTAAATCTCTTCCCCTCTTCAAAACCCTACTTAAAACTCACCTCCTCCAAGAGGCCTTCCCAGACTGAGCTCCCCTTCTCCCTCTACTCCCTCTACCACCCCCCCCACCTCTCCGCAGCTTAACCCTCTTTTCCCCCCATTTCCCTCTGCTCCTCCCCCTCTCCCTTCCCATCCCCTCAGCACTGCACTCGTCTGCTCAACTGTATATATTTTCATTACCCTATTTATTTTCTTAATGAATTGTACATCGCCTTGATTCTATTTAGTTGCCA
This sequence comes from Ornithorhynchus anatinus, assembly GCF_004115215.2. Taxonomy (NCBI): domain Eukaryota; kingdom Metazoa; phylum Chordata; class Mammalia; order Monotremata; family Ornithorhynchidae; genus Ornithorhynchus; species Ornithorhynchus anatinus. The sequence goes on along the minus strand of NC_041753.1, from coordinate 45,016,007 downwards.
TTGTTTTTACGAGATGTTCTTCCCCTTGACTCTATCTATTGCCATTGTTCTTGTCTGTCTGTCTCCCCCGATTAGACTGTAAGCCCGTCAAACGGCAGGGACTGTCTCTATCTGTTGCCGACTTGTTCATTCCAAGCGCTTAGTACAGTGCTCTGCACATAGTAAGCGCTCAATAAATACTATTGAATGAATCTCCCAAATTCTCAAAAACCTCTGATCGTTGTCCATTCCACTCCACATAAAGTAAGAATTCTGATCATTGGCTTTAAGGCACTCAATCAGCCCTCTCTCCGCTCCTTATCCTCACTCTTTTACCATTATCCCCCAGTTAGCAAACTGCCTGAACTCTTTTCCCCTTCAGATTCACAAATCACTGCTCTCCCCATCTTCAAAAGCCTTCTGAAATCAAATCTCCTATAGGCCATCTTCCCCACTCCATATCTCTAATTAATTAATCTCTAATATCTCCATCTCATATCCCTACATTGCCACTCCAGTCCTTTCACACCACAAGTACTTAAATCTTCACAATCCTTTCTCTCTTGGCTCTCTAGGGCTTAGGCACATGTTTTTATACTCCACTGTGTCCTCAGATTTGTACCTTATTTAAATGTATGTTTCCCCCACTATACTGTGAACTCTGACTGCATGGATCATGTCTAATAATTCTACTGTACTCTCCCAAGCACTCAGCAAAGGTATGCACCTAGTAGGCCCTCAGTAAATGTTAATAACTGATTCACCCCTAAATTCTTAGATAATTGATTTCAGGATAGCCCTGCACAAATTGTATGGCCTTCCCCTCTCCTCAGATCTTATTGTGTTTGGTTTCTTTACATCTAGCCTGAGGAAGGCAAATCACAACTTCCCTTTGCTAAAATCATTTAAGAAAGTCATCTGCCTTCTTCCCCAGGTCTGATCCTTCTAAATCAAGTCTGTGGGAAGGAAATGAAAAAGGCAGGAAATATTATCTGTTTGTTCCCAACTCCACTCATGACAGGAGATTTAATTTTGTGCAAGTTCGTTTGCTGGTGGCTCCATGCTCTTTTCTGAAAATTAAAAATAAATTAAAGAATGAAAACAATTAGAAGTAGCATGTCCTAGTGCTGAACATGGGCTGGGAGTCAGAGGACCTAGATTCGAATCCCAGCTCTGCCAATTGCTTGCAGTATGACCTTGGGCAAGTCACTTAACTTCCCTGTGCCTCAGTTTCCTCTACTGGAAAATGGGAATTATATTCTATTCCCTCCTTTTTAGACTGTGAGTCCCAAGTGGGACGGGGATTAAACTGTATCTACCTCAGTGCTTAGAACAATGCATGACACAGTAAGTACTGAACAGATAGAAGAATGATAAGAAGGCAAAGGAAAAGAAGAGTAACATTAGTATGACAGCAATGCTTCATATTTCTAGTCTTTTGTATGGTGAATTTCAGAGTATTTAAAGAAATATTTGGGGAACAAAATTTCAAAGATGTGGCCTAGAAATGGACAGTGGGGAGGCAGTCTCAGATGAGTAGTTATCCAAAATGAGTAACTGTCTTAGTACTGGGCCTTCCAGAAGAGGAAGGAAAGAAACTGTGGGAAGAAGTACAAAAACAAAGAGCAAATTCTACAAATGTATAACGGAGAAAGGATTGTCAGTTGCCTTTTGGTCTTATCAACTCCACCCCCATACCCTGCCAGTGCCTGTGGTAGGCACAGCACTGTACCAGGCCCTTGGAGAACATACAATAAAAATAAATGATGAGGTTCCTGCCATCAAATAGTTTATAATCTATGTGCCCACTCCCTTCCAAGCCCCACTGTCTGCAACTCGGGCCATTTTCCTTTTATGGTATTTGTTAAGTGCTGTACTATGTGCCAGACACTATGTATTTATTGACTGCTTCCAAAGGAAATATGTGTGTATATGAAATTTAAAGTATCTCACAGCTATATTCTAATACTACATCAGAAGGCTGAGAGAATTCAAAGGAAGGAGCATGGCCTAATGAATAGAGAATGAGCCTAGGAGTCAGAAGGACCTGGGTTCTAGTCCCAACTCTGCCACTCGTCTGCTGTATGACCTTGGGCAAGTCACTTAACTTCCCTGTAGCTCAATTATCTCATGTGTAAAATGGGGATTGAGATTGTGAGAACCTAGCCAACACACTTCACTCCTGTAATGATAACCTTCTCACTGTACCTCTATCTTGTCTGACTCACTGCCGATCTCTCATCTACTTTCGTTCATTCATTCAATCCTATTTATTGAGCACTTACTGTGTGCAGAGCACTGTACCAAGCGCTTGGAAAGTACAATTCAGCAACAGATAGAAACAATCCCTACCCAACAATGGGCTCACAGTCTAGAAGAGTGAGACAGACAACAAAACAAAACAAGTAGACAGGCATGAATAGCATCAAAATAGATAAATAGAATTATAGATATATACACATCACTAATAAAATAGAGTAATAAATATGTACAAATATACACAAGTGCTGTGGGGCAGGGAAGGGGATAGAGCAGAGGGAAGGAGTAGGGGTAATGGGGAGGGGAGGAGGAGCAGAGGAAAAGGGGGCTCAGTCTGGGAAGGCCTCCTGGAGGAGGTGAGCTCTCAGTAGGGCTTTGAAGAGGGGAAGAGAGTTGGTTGGTGGATGTGAGGAGGGAGGGCATTCCAGGCCAGAGATAGGACATGGGCGAAGGGTCAACAGGGGGACGGCGGGACTTCCTGCCTCTGGCTTGGTACACCCTTCTTCCTCATAGCCAACTGACAATTACTCTCCCGAACTTCAAAGTCTTAGTGAAGGCACATCTCCAAGAGGCCTAACCCTCCTTTCCTCTTCTTCCACTTCCTTTGCTGCGCCCCGACTTGCTCCCTGTATTCATCCCCCCCTCCCAGCCCCACAGCACTTATGTACATATCTTTAATGTATTTATTTATACATTAAATAAATGTATTATTAAGCAGGGGAAGCAGCGTGGCTCAGTGGAAAGAGACTGGGCTTCGGAGTCAGAGGTCATGACTCAGCTGTGTGACTGTGGGCAAGTCACTTAACTTCTCTGTGCCTCAGTTACCTCATCTGTAAAATGGGGATTAACTGTGAGCCTCATGTGGGACAACCTGATTACCCTGTATCTACCCCAGCGCTTAGAAGAGTGCTCTGCACATAGTAAGCGCTTAACAAATACCAACATTATTATTATTATTATTATTATTATTATTTATATTAATGTCTGTCTCCCCCTCTATACTGTAAGCAGGTTGTGGACAGGGAATGTGTCTGTTCGTTGTTATATACCAAGAACTTAGTACACTGCTCTGCACACAGTAAATACTCAATAAGTACAACTGACTGCCTGACTAATAGTATTTATTAAGCATTTAGTGTGTGCAGAGCATTATTAAGCACTGGGAGAGAGTATATAGGTGGGAATTAAACATGGTTCCTGTCCCTAGTGGGGATCGCAATCTAAAGCTTTAATTCAAGAGAAAGGATTTGAGACACACATATCAGGAGTCATGAAACATTAGAACTCACCACAGACAAAATAGGTTCAGAGTTTCGGCGGCAACTGAGGAGTTTGAGAGCATGCAGGAGCATGCCAGGAGGGGGGAACCTTGGTAGCTGGAGGGAAGGTGGCACTTACCATGGTGCTTTTTTCCACAGCGATGGAGGAGTCTGGAAGCCTGCAGGAGAAGCAGTCAGGAAGAATAAGATTTAGAGGCCCTCAAGAGGCTAGGCAAATACCTCTCCCAGCCACCAGAGTGGGCACCTGGTCTCCCTCAGAAGGGGGCAGCCTTGGTCTTCTCTCTCCCTTCTGCCCCTGATCTCCTCTCTTCCATTTGTCCTTTTACCTTATCCTTTTCTATGCCTTTTTAATCTCTCCTAAGGTGACCATATTTCTCTTTGCCTTACCCGTTCCTCCTCAATTGTCCCCCCCCGTCTCCTCCCTTCTCTAACCTCTATCCTCCCTTCTCTAACCTCCCAACCCCCTTCTCTTTCTTCCCTCCTTCATTCTAAGTCTTTCTATTCATTTCCTTCTCTGTCATTCTCAGGATCTCTAGCTTTCCATTTTTCTTCCTTTTCTTCTTGCTTTACTTTGAATTCCTAAAAATAGGGACATCTTAAATCCAGGGGAAGCAACAGAACAGGGCGAGGTGGGGACGGGGGATGGAAACAACAGACACCTACCTAAGATGATATCCTCAATATGGAGACAAGGAATTACGGCAGGAATTGGAAAGAATAGAAATCATGCTGAGGCCATGCCAAAGCAACTAATCTTACCTGTTCCTGCCACTTCTGCTCTACTTCCTTCTAGGCTTCCCAGGGTTCTCACCTTCACTGGAAATGCTCACTTTCACTGCTGCTCTTCCAATTCCTGTGGACTTTTCACTTTCAAAGGGAACACAGCAGGAATCAGAACATGAGCAGTTAAGTATAGAAATACCACTTCCAATCACAGCCAGGATCCTCTTCCCATCATCACTATCCTCATTAATACTGATTGAGTGCCTGTGGTGGGCAGAGCACTGTACCATGCCCTTGGAGAACATACAATAAAAATAAGTGATGAGGTTCCTGCCGTCAAATAGTTTATAATCTATGTGCACACTCCCTTCCAAGCCCCACTGTCTCCAACTTGGGCTGTTTTCTTCTTGTGGTATTTGTTAAGTGCTGTACTGTGTGCCAGACACTATACTAAATAATGAGATAGATTCATGACTTTGATCATTAGTTGCAGCAGGCTTATTGGAGGAGGTGGGGTTTTAGGGGTGGGGGGTCTCTGAAATTAGGGAGGATTGTTGGTGGATTTTTTTGTGGGGGGTGGTGAAGGAGGGTAGGAGGAGCAGCTGTAAGCAGGAGTAGATATATCAAGGAGGTGATCTTGGGAAAAGCGAAGAGTGTGAGCTGAGATCTCATATGTATGGTGGGGGGTGGGGGAGAGGGTGTGTGTGTGTGTGTGAGAGAGAGAGAGAGAGAGAGAAATAAAGAGAGAGAGAGAGAGAGAGCCTGAGCCTCTAGGCCAACAGTAAAGTGTGTTGCTTAATGCAGGGGGAGATGAACACCCATCGGAGATTTTTGAAGAGAAGAGAGATGTGTGCTGGGCAAGTGATATTTTAGCAAGGTAATCCTAGAAGAATCAATCAATCAGTCAATCGTATTTATTGAGCACTTACTATGTGCAGAACACTTACTAAGTGCTTGGGAGAGTACAATACAATAGAATTAGTATAGTAGACTAAAGGAATATATCCTTATACTCTGTTCCTTCCCCTACCTGTAATTTATTTTAATGTCTGTCTCCATGACTAAATTGGAAGCTCTTTCAGGGCAGAGGGTCATGTCTACCAACTATTGGTAGCTCAGGGAAGCAGAGTAGTCTAGTGAAAAGAGCACAAGCCTGGGAGTTGGACAATATAGGTTCTAATCCCAGCTCTGCCACTTACCTGCTGTGACCTTGAGCAAAACATTCAACTTATCTTAAGTCAGTTAATAGGGATTCAATACCTGTGTTCCCACCCACTTAAAATGTAAGTCTTATGTGGGGCCTGATTATCTTGTATCTATCCCAATGCTTAGTATAGTGCTTGGTACATAGTAAATGCTTAACAAATACCATAACCATTCTTATTGTATAGTACTTTCCCAATTACTTAGTACAGTGCTTTGCACGCAGTAAGTGCTCAATAAATATGACTGAGTGAATGAATACAGTGCTCTGCACACAGTCAGTACTAAATAAGTACAATTAATAAATTGATAGGGAGAACAGAGAGAAAGCCTATATAATAGTCCTATTGTGATATGATGAGCACTAGGACTAGGGTATTAGCTGTATAGGTGGAGTGGAAGGGGTAGTTAAGCAAAATGATTTTCCAGAAAAGATGGCAGGTTTCAGCAGTAATAATGATAATAATTATGGTATTTGTTAAGCATTTACTATGTTTCAGGCACTGTTTGTGCCAGGCACTGTTCCAAGCGTGGGCACAGTAGATTGGATATGAAAGAAACGTGATAGTGAGGAGTCAAGGGTGCTTTAAAGTTGTAGTCTGTAGTCAAAGGGAGGACGGTGATGTCAACGGAGAAGGGGAAGTGGGGAGGATGGGAGGGCAAGGAATGAAAGTGAGAAGTTTAGTTTTGAACATGTAGCAGTGGGCCTTCCAAATGGACATGTCTTAAAGGCAAGGGGAGATGTGGGATTGGATAGATGGAGAGAGCTCAGGGTTTGAAAGGTAAATTTGTGAGTCATCCTCCTAGAGACAGTAATAATAATAATAATGTTGGTATTTGTTAAGCGCTTACTATGTGCCGAGCACTGTTCTAAGCACTGGGGTAGATACAGGGTAATCAGGTTGTCCCACATGAGGCTCACAGTCTTAATCCCCATTTTACAGATGAGGTAACTGAGGCACCAAGAAGTCAAGTGACTTGCCCAAAGTCACAGAGCTGACAGGTGGCGGAACTGGGATTAGAACCCACGATCTCTGACTCCTTAGCCCGTGCTCTTTCCACTGAGCCACGCTGCTTCTCTCGCTGAAGCACACCCATGGTAAGGAGATGAGAGGTGGAAGAGGAGAGGGCAGAGGAGAAAGAGAAAGAATAGTCAAAGAGATAGGAAGAAAAATAGGAGAGTAATGCGACGGCCTGAATGTACGATGGGAAGCAGTGTGGCCTAGCGGAAAGAACACAGGCCTGGAGGTCAGAGGTTCTGGGTTCTCATTCTGACTCCGTCATTTGCCTGCTGTGTGACCTTGGACAAGTCACTTAATTCAACTTCCTCAGTTTCCTCCTCTGAAATGGGAATTCAGTACTTGTTCTTGTCCTTCTTAAACTCTGAGCCCCATGTGGGACAAGGACTGTGTCTGACCTGATTAACTTATACCTGCCCCAGTACTTAGAACAGTGCTTGACACAGAGTAAGCACTTAAATACTATTATTATTATTATTATCATTTTTATTTTTAATATCCCTTTAGGGACCATATAAATGCATACCATTTTACCCAAAATGCATATATTCATTCATTCATTCATTCATTCAATAGTATTTATTGAGCGCTTACTATGTGCAGAGCACTGTACTAAGCGCTTGGGATGAACAAGTCGGCAACAGATAGAGACAGTCCCTGCCGTTTGACGGGCTTACAGTCTAATCGGGGGAGATGGACAGACAAGAACAATGGCAATAAGGCTTTTACCCAACTACTAAGAAAAAAATCTTATAAACAGTTCAAGTGTAGAATTGTTCAAATACCAAACCCATAATACTGTCCATCTCCCCTGGCATAAAAACACCTAAAACTGTAGCAGCTATCATAATTATTCTTGTCATTTGTTAGAAGGGAAATAATGACTTGTACCTGACTATTTACTTGGTGCCGTGGTCTCTCACTTGGAAAGCATGTATTTCAGCTTCATCATGTGCTTTGATTAGACCTGACTATGGAACAGAATGTGGTCAAAGGGAATGGACTTTCCCAGACTCCATAAGATTTTAAGCATAACAGTCTAAAATGATCCATTTTCATTAACTTTAATGTTGATTTTCTATAGTTCCTCCTTAAGCTACTCAGAGCACATGGCTCTTTTCAAATACAACATATAATTAAGCAAATTACAGTATGCTTAGTCCTACTTTGTAATCTTTAAACTAGTAGTTGGCAAGTTAGTTAGTAAGCAAAAGAAAGACTGCCAGTATACAGTACTATATAAATTCCAGGACAATACCCTCATTTATCATGCAAGTTTTGCCATGTGGTTTAGCTGTTTCGGGTGTGGATTATAAATGTGCTCATATATACTGACCTTTCGTTCCTTTTAACTTTCTTTCTACTCTCAAAAAAGCTATATTTCACCCAAAGTAATATTCTTGTGGCTCTGATGTCTTGAATAATGTAAGATAAAAGCATCCACAGACAGGAAAAAGAAAAAGCACAACTCCTAAAGAAAAAATCAGCACAACCACAGAGCTACATTCCTCTCTAATGATTGTTCAATCTTAACCTAAATGTCTAAATGTAGCGAGAACCTTGTTTCGGTGAAGTTTAAGGAGAAATTATGTGCATGACTGAAGAAGTATTAGTATTTTGGAGTTTTTACTCTGTTTTTTAACCCTGGATAAAATGTTGAAGTCACCCTTCTCTATGATTAGAAGAATAACTATATTATATTGTGCTTTCCATTCCACAAAATCGGACCAAAATGTTGGGGTGGATTTACAGTCACATCAGTTTATATTTGTGATACGATAAATTCATGTTTATTCACATTTGGAACAGGATCTACTCATGAACAAAACTCTTTAAATCCCATAGTTCATTGCTTTACACATTGGAAGGTCTGAATTAATACTGTTGACTAGAACCTAAAAATAGAGGCCTTCCTGGATTAGATTCAGTATTCTGTTGATCAGTAGCAACAAAGTTTGCTTGGAGTCTTCAGAGCCTTATTGAAGGCACATTCACTCCAAGAAGCCTTTCCCCAGTCCTTATCTCCTCTTCTCCCACTCCTTTCTGCATTGTTCTTATACTTGTATCCTTTATCCATCCCACCCTCAGCTCCACAGCACTTATGTGCATATCCAAAATCTATTTATTTACATTAATGTCTGCCTCCCCCTCTAGACTGTAAACTCGCTGTGGGCAGGGAATGCGCCTACCAACTCTGTTATATTGTACTCTCCCAAGTGCATAGGACAACATTCTGCACACGCAGAGTGTCCAATAAATGATTGATTGATGGCTAGAGGAGATCATAAAGATAATAGTACCTGACACAATGCTATGCCTCTGCACACGCTCAACGAATGGTTGTTAATTATGAAACTTTGAGGGGGAGCACTAAATCAGGGAGACCCTGATATGTACTAAAAACATTCATTCAAATTAATTCTGGTAGTTTAACCATTGGCTCATGAACAGATAAGCTACTCAGCAAACATCAAAGGGGACAGGATTTTAATAGGGTATGGTTAGAAAATGCTAGATCACCAAATCAATATTTATCAAAATTTCAGACCCCACCAAACATGCTGTTTTAAGGCTCAACAAGTGGTAGTTTCAAATCAAACCACTGGCTTCCAGTGTTCTTTCCAGATTAAAGCCCACCTTTCCGTTTAATAAAAATAATCATAATTGTGGTATTTGTTAAGTGCTTACTAGGTGACATTGGTGACAACGACTGTGGGAAAGACAGGATAATCAGGTCAGACAGAGTCCCTGACCCATTTGGGACTTGTAATCTAAGTCCAAGGGAAAACAGACATTGAATCCCCATTTTACAGATGAGAAAACTGAGGCACAGAAAAGTTAAGTGGTTTGCCCAAGGTCACACAGCCGGCAAGTGGTGGAGCTGGGATTAGAACCCAGGTCCTCTGACTCCCAGCCTGTGCTCATTAGAACCCAGGTCCTCTGACTCCCAGCCTGTGCTCTTTCCACTAGGCCATGCTGCTTCTCCTTTAAATGTTCCTCTCAGTCTTTGGTTTTACCTTGTGCCCTGAAATGCTTCAAGCACCCCATTTGTTTCCAAATCATTAAAGTTTAGTTGGGAATGATGTACAGATGAACTAGGATCTTGAATGGCTGATAACTGGAACCCTCAAAACAACTGGTTCCATAACCGTCAGCTAAAGCTCCCTCCCCTCCTGAGGGAACAGGAAATTCACAAAGAAAAAGATTTTTCATTCTTTCACTTATGTGAAGACTTGCATTTTTCCATTCAACGCCTTCAAATAATAATAATGGTGGTATTTGTTAAGCGCTTACTATGTGCAAAGCACCGCTCTAAGCGCTGGGGGGATACAAGGTGATCAGGTTGTCCCACGTGGGGCTCACAGTTTTAATCCCCATTTTCCAGATGAGGTCACTGAGGCACAGAGAAGTGAAGTGACTTGCCCAAAGTCACACAGCTGGCAAGCGGCGGAGCCGGGATTAGAACCCATGACCTCTGCCTCCCAAGCTCGGCCTCTTTCAACTGAGCCATGCTGCTTCTCTAAACTAAGAATACTAGCAGTGGCTGCCTTTGGTGTGGAATGAGTGCACTTACTTTCTCTGTGTACAGTACAAATTAAGGTTTGAAAAGTTCAACAACTTCTTTGACCTTGATTCTTCTCAAGCTACCCTCAGGAATCCCAGCCACTGAGACGTGAAGGTCAGGCTCTGTCACTGGGAATCCATTCGGTGGACTTCTCCCTTTTCCTGGAAACACTATCTAACCTTGGTTTTTCTGATTCAGTTCCTTTCTGTCTCTCTCTTTCATCTCTGACTGATTTTGCTCAATCTTTTTGGGCCAGCTATTTCTCTGCCTCCCACTCCCCAACTGTGGGTGACCCTGGAGACTCAGTTTCTTTTTGTGGTATTTGGTGAGAGCTTACCACTGTCAAACACTGTTCTAAGCACTGGGGTAGAAACAAGTGAATTAGGTTGGACACAGTCCCTGGTTCATGTGGGGTTCAAAGCCTAAGAAAGAGGGAGAGCGGGTATTGAATCCCCATTTTACAGATGAGGAAATGGAATCACAGAGAAGTGAAGTGACTTTCCCAGGGTCACATGTCAGGCAAGTGGCAGAGCTGGGATTGGAACCAGGGTCCTCTGACTCCCAAACTCATGCTCATTCCACTAGGCCACTCTGCTTCTCTCTTCTGCCCACATAATTTTTCTAAACTGTCATTCTTCACGTCTCCACATTCTTTAAAAGCTCCAATGGTTGTCCATTCCTCTCCGCATCAAACAGAAACTTCTCCCTATTGATTTCAAAGCATATAATCAGTTCTCTCCCCCTTTCTTAGCCTTGTTCTTTTCTCACAACACCCCAGCTCTTCAGTGCTCTCAACCTATCCTGTTCCTAGTTCTTATTCCTCTCACCACCAATCTCACATTCACACCTTCCCCTCTCTCTGCAACTCCCTTCCTCTTCACATTTGACAAACTACTGCTTTTCTCATCTTCAGAGGTCTTCTGAAATGGTATTTATTGAGTGTTTACCATTTGCAGAACACTGCACTAAGCCACTGGAAGAATACAATAGAGTTAGTAGGCACCATCCCTACCCTCAGGGAGCCCATCAAATCTCTTTCAAGAGATTTTCCCTAATTAATCTCCCCACTTTATATCCCCTCAACTGTTACTTTAGCCCTGCGACCTAAGCATTTAAGTACTTACAAGTACCTATAGCAGGTACAGTTATGTACAGTAGATTGTAAATTGCTTGAGGGCAGCGATCATATACTCCCCCTAGCAATTAATATGGTGCTCTGCATAAAACAGGCATTTGAGGGCTCTGCATAAAACAGGCATTTGATAAATGTTATTTGTTACTCAAGTATCTGGTTTCTGGCTGGGTTACACCCTGCCTAGTGTTGAGGGTAGTGGTGGTCACCTGCATGAGCTCCGTGTGTTGCATTGCCAGGTGGAGCCCAGGATCCCAGCTGGGAACATGTCCGCAATGGCGGAGGCAAGGGGGAGGATCAGTAAGTTCCAGCTTTCCTGTAATATGGGTGTCAGGAGAGGAAAGAGAGAGGGCTTGCTTTCTGTAAGGTCCTGGGATGTAGACAAGATCAAACTCCTGGTTCTAGGTTCTCTTCACCCACTTATCCCCCTCCACATGTGTTCTGGAGTCAAGCGATGAATGAAGCTCAGCCTGACTCTCCCCAGGTTCCTCCTTCTCCTTCCTGCTTAACTGCACTCAGCCCCACAGTGGTAGGGACCCAGGCTGTGCTCCTCACTTCCACCCAGCACTCAACTTCTGTACCCCAGCCACACGACTGCAGCCAACCCAGGATGGTGAGTCACCGTGTGCCACACCAGGAGGAGCAGGCTCTTTTGGTAGCAACCATTGACCAGCTGTGGGGACAACTTGATGACCCAGCCACCAATGGAAGGCAAATGTGATAAGGTATCAATCAATCAATGGTATTTATTGAGCACTTACTATGTGCAGAGCACTGTACTAAGCACTTGGGAGAAAACAATACAACAGAATTGGTAGACACAGTCTCTCCACACAACGAGCTTACAGTCTCTTAGAAAAAACAAAACAGACTTTTACATCCTTTCCTCTCCACCCAAACGGCTATCTTACTGGTACAGGCTCTCATAATATCCCAACTGGATTATTATGTCAGCCTTCTCTCTGATATCCCTTCCTCCTGTCTCTCCCCACTCCAGTCTATTTCTTCATTCTGCTGCCCGGCTCATCTTCTGCAGAAACGCTCTGGGTGTGTCACTCCCCTTCTTAAAAACCTCCAGTGGTTGCCTATCAACCTCCACATGAAACAAAGACTTCTCACTCTAGGCTTCAAGGCTCTCCATCACCTTGCCCCCTCCTACCTCTCCTCCCTTCTCTCTTTCTACTGCCCACCCCATAGGCTCCGCTCCTCTGCTGCCCACCTCCTCACCGTCCCTGGTTCTCACCTATCCCGCCGTCGACCCCTGGGCCACATCCTCCCGCTGTCCTGGAATGCCTTCCCTCCTCACCTCTGCCAAACTAACTCTCTTCCCCTCTTCAAAGCCCTAATGAGAGCTCACCTCCTCCAAGAGGCCTTCCCAGACTGAGCTTCCCCTTTTCCCTCTGCTCCCTCTGCTGCCTCTCTGCCCCCCTCTTCACCTCCCCTCAGCTAAGCCCCCTTCCCCCCCGTTTCCCTCTGCTCCTCCCCCTCTTCCTTCCCCTCCCCTCAGCACTGTGCTCATCTGCTCATTTGTATATATTTTCATTACCCTATTTCTTTTGTTAATGAAATGTACATCCCCTTGATTCTATTTATTGCTATTATTTTCGTCTATCTGTCTCCCCCGATTAGACTGTAAGCCTGTCAATGGGCAGGGATTGTCTCTATCTGTTGCCGAATTGTATATTCCAAGTGCTTAGTATAGTGCTCTGCACATAGGAAGCTCTCAATAAATACTATTGAATGAATGAATGAATCCAATAGTACCTGTGGTCTTTGGGCATTTGATATTTGTCCCACCCTCAACCCCACAGCACTGATGTACATATCTATAAATTATATATTGAAAATTTATTTATATGAATGACTGTCTCCTTCTCTAGACTGTAAGCTCATTGTGGGCAGGGAATGTATCTACCAACTCTGTTACATTGTACTTTCCCAAGTGCTTAGTACAGTGCTCTGCACAGAGTAAGCAAGCATTCAATCAATACCACTGATGACGACGATATCTGGAAAATCTGAAAGAATAATGATGATCATTGTTGAATTTGGAAGTAGAGTGAAATTCACTTATCAAACTTCAGCAAATACAGAGCATCACTCAAAGTGGGGCAGGGCTGGCACGATACTGCCGAGAAGGAAAAGGGACTCTGCTAGGGAAACTGAATTTGGAAAGGAAGATTGCCATAGTTTAAATTGGATCCTACCCTCAGTCAGGGGAATTCTCTAGATGACCTCCGAACATCACATCCTGACTGAGGGTTTGATGGTTAAATGTGTGGCAATTGTTTCCACAGTATCTTTCATGTGTGCCCTGGAAACATTTAGGAAGTTCACTGACTCCCCAGATCAAAGCTAAGTAGTCCAAGAATTTTGCAACCTAGCCAAGAACCTTCCAAGTTTATTAATAAATGTTAAGGGTGGTTGAACTAGTCCAGGAAAGAGGAAGAAAAAAATTACATTAGTCAAAAGTGCAGCTATTTTGAAAGAAAAACATTGGCCTATTATCTTCCCTCTCCCATTCAACTTACATAATTCTTTTCCTTCTCCTTCCTCTGCTGCATGTTCATCTCTGTTTTAGGAATGTAGAAGGGCTGAAATTAGAAATCAGTTTTTGGGTAGGTATGCACAGAAATGTTGAAAAATAAAATTCAGCAATAATAATAATTGTGGTATTTGTTAGGTGCTTAGTTTGTGCCAAGCACTGTACTAAGCACTGAGGTGGGTTCAAGATAATCAGATTGGACAGTTTTTGGTCAGAGAAAAAATGGTAGATTGAATAAGGGAGACATTCAAAGCAAATGTATTTACTGACCATAGATTTGTTTATTAATCAATCCATCAATAGTATTTATTGAGCAGTATTTATTGAACACTTACTGTGTTGCTGCACTATGCTAAGTGCTTAGGAGAGTACAATACAATAGAATTGGTAAACTCCCTCAAGGAGTTTACAATCTAGAAGGGAAGACAGACATTAAAATAAATTGCAGACAGTGGAAGCAGCAGAGTGTAAGGATGTGTGCATTAGTGCTCTGGGGCTGGGTGGAGGGTATCATATGTTTATAAATAGGAATAAATTGAAGCAAAAGGAAGAGAATCTCACAGGAGCTCAGATTCAGAACCATTTCTTTGGATTGGGATGGGAGAAGGGAGTTGAGAAGGGAATCACAACTAGTAAAGACAAGAACTAATTAAGTACTTCTTTCATTATGCCATATGAAACAAATTTGTAGTTGGTTTCTCTTGAATTGCCACAAAATCACCAGATGTTGCTATTTCAGAAAGGAGGTGGAACGCCATATCTAACTGGTCATTTGATTCTTTGTCCCCTCCTCTCTTCCTTCTGCCACCTGTGGCATCACCCATTTTTGTCCCTGTTCCACCACAGATTAATAGACTTCTAGCCACCTATACTAGTAGAAACTATTTTCATTTACGTTTACACGCTATCAAATTTCATAAAATGCCTTCATGGGAAACAAATTTGGGAGCAAAGCCCTTGCTTTGATGCAGTGAGTCGCCTGCACTTTAGTGTCAGCTCTTTCTTGCTCTACATGATTATCGACAGCTGCAAGATGTCCAATGCCATGGGAAGTTCCCAGGGATTCTAGAATTCTTGTTTGTACTGGAGAGATGAGTTGAAGATTATTTAAATGTTTAAATTTTAGAGGGAACGGAAACTGGAAACATCTCAAAGCAACCTTGTCTTAAATTGTACAAAAATGCAGTGTCTTTTTTCATTTCTCTAACATTATGTACTACTGTACTACAATGCTTTGCATTAGGAAACTGTTGCCATTTTTAAGGTGTTTTTGACTTGCCAGAAACATGAATAGCCATTTGGGTTTTAAACTTTGAAAAACCCCAGATGAAGTATTTCATCAATTTGACACTGTGAGTCTTTCACAAATGAAACCTACTATGTGGCCTTTAATTGGATATTTGTCTTAAGGGAAGCAAAATTTGACACCTTTAAGAACTCTCAAAACAATAAAGATACATTTGACTTACTTCTAATGCCACAAATAACAAAAGATTCATTTTAGCACTTTCAGGCATTTTTTGCTCTGGCTCAAAATGTTATAAAATGCAAGTGTCTGAAAAGTTAGTTCACCATATATTTATGTCACCTTTGAAGTAAGTTTTTTCTTACTACTTAGTACAGGGATTTATACATAGTACACGCTTAACAAATACTATTACTCCTATCTAGTGTAAATGTCAAAGTGAAACTATTCTGTCAAGAATTGTTTGACATAGTTCATCCATTAAGTAGATTAAACAACTTTAATCTAAGTTCCCAGACTCACCAAATTCAAAGTAAACTATCTATTGAGACTCTTTATATTTAGTGCAAAATTGTATTTTCTCATATATAAGAACATTCTCCTCTTATATAGCCCCTTATCATACTCATTTATTTTAGCTAATTTAAGTTTGCTTAGCCACCTACTACATAAAAGATATTTCTTCATGACTACATGGTAGACACATCCAGCTACTGGAACGGTTTTTCACCAGCACCGCCTCCGAACCATCCTCAACATCAAAAGGCAGGACAAGAGTACCAACTACAAGGTTGTGAAAGCAGCACTGAAATAATGCTCAAAGCGACACATATCCACCGGAAGGTACATATGAAGAGAATGGACAACAAACAGCATTATACCCAAGCAGTTGCTGTATGGGGAAATGAAAAGGGGCACCCACAACTTCAGTAGATTTCTAAAGATGTTATTCACAATCCCTAGTTTTGCCAAAACTAAGGAAAACTAGAAGCAAAATTTTAGCTCTAATACTAATCCAGTAAGCATGTGGTAATAGAATATGGGTTGATGCTTCTCGGGGATCCCTCTAAAAGCCAATAAGGAAATAGAAAATATTAACAGGGAAGTCTTGGGTTTCCATTAAGATCATTTAGAGTTTCATCCACCCTGTTTTGGTGGAAGTCATTGGGAATATCATGCATGTGGAAGTAGGGGGATCAGACTAGGAGGATCAGACCCCTCTAGGAAGTAGGGCGGTCTGTGCTTTCATGCTAAGACAATAAAAACTTGATGATGCTAATCTCAATGTAATTCTCATTTTTTCAAAACACAAAACAAAATAATCACTAAAGTCTCTCTGCGATTTCAATTTTCACATCCACAAATTGCATTTGGACTTAGTTACAAAGGATTCCTCTATAAAATAACATCCAAGATCCATGGGATGTGATCAACAAATGGTCTCGGCCATGGCTTTGGAACAGGGTCACTTTGGTGACATTGAGAAGGAATGCAGTTTTCTTCCTAAGGGAGCAGAGGAAGATGGAAGAATTCCCCAGATCCAGGAACCCTTTCTATTGAAAGGACAGGGCCTGCCTGGTTACATTCCCACTGAGGTCATTTTTCTGCTGAGGTGATCATTTGATTTGGATTTGTCCCATGATCTTTCAGTTGTCCTTGAGAGAAAACTTGCAGTACAATGGTTAGAAAAGAGATCTACTCTAAAGCAGCCGTAGAATGCACAAAGGAAAGAGAGAAAGTTCAGAACTTGAGGCCACTCTTTTTGGGGGTAAAGTCCCCAAGGGCAAGGATCATGATTACAAACTCTGCTGTAGTGTTCTCTCCCAAGTGCTTAGCACAGTGCACACAGTATTTGCTCAATAAATGCCACTGATTGATTGATTGGGAAAACCCAACTCCATTTTACTAGACAAGAGTTTATTTTACCATACTTATTCTGCCACTTTTTACTGAATAACATTGACTCGGGAAAAAGTATTCAGCAGTGTTTCAGGAATTTGTTTCATAGTTTTCTTGGATTTGCTTGAAACTGTAACTACTACTTAAACACAAATTTAACTTATTTCCAGTGTACAAAGTTGTACTTTTTAAAAAAATTCCACCCAATTTCTTCCCAACTGCCTACTGATTTAATAAAAAAAATTAAAACAAAGAAACCTTCAACTTTGTTTCATTTTCTGTTTCCATATTAATTAGAGGTAACTTCCCCTAGCAATACAGCTGCACTATCTCTTTGCACTACATCAAAGATGCATGAGCCTGGGTTCGGCATTCAGAAAACATTAAAATTTCCCTGAGTTAAAAGTGGATTAAGTCTATCTTTCTGTCATCCCTAAGCACAGATTTTTTTAAGATTCCAGCAAACTCCTTTCTCCCATCCACCAACCTCTCATCTGATTGTCTTGCAGATAAGAGGGGGCAATTCCTTTGAAGACCATTTACATTAAAGTAAAGGATTTCCAGCTGGAATGGGCTAATACAAGTCAATTATAAATACAACAAACTGAGTGTCTGCACCACAACAAATTGAAACATGAAAGTCTAGACATGAATCACTGAGTATCATGTTTATCCTGATGTTTAGAAATATCATCATTAACTGAAAATATGCTTTAAGCACTCTCCTCCATATGCTACTAGGTTGATTATTCAAAGCAAGTTAGTCAGACATAGTCTCTGACCTCTGCGAATTGGGTTAGAATAATCTGGAAATGGCAAAAAATATGAGACGACACCCTCTTGAATGGAGCACTTTTAGCAACTCAGTCACTGAAATATTCTCACACACAATTTCAACTGTTATAGTAAAAACAAGGGTCACAGCAACTAGATAAAGACCAGTTGACTCTTCTAACAGAACTATCTTAGCAACCAACTCCAAAGGAAGCTGTTAAGAGAGAAGAACAGGAAATGCTGGCGGTTGAAAGATATACATTTCATCTTCCAAATTAGCATTAAGAGCCACAATACTGGCAGTCTAGAATTCTAGATTCCAAAATAAACCTATAGTAGTCTTGGCCACTTTGATGTTTGCTTAAACTACACACCTTCACAATAATGATGTTAAGTGAAAGCACACAGAGTAAGAACTTCTCTACAGGGAGTAGAAAGAGAGGAAATGAATAAAGGCATTTCTGTAATGCTCGGCCATGAGATTATCTCTGGCAATAGCACAAATTTCTTGTACCAAGTGTATTTTTAGAATTTTCTAAATGCGTTATATGGAGGTATTTTTTTGCTAATTCAACTTCAACTAGGCAAATTAGGCCAAGGACAATGCTAAGGATCAAAAAGAATAGGCCAGTCCTGAAATGACAGCCTTTGAGTAAGCAATCATTTTAATAATAATTGAAAATATGGCAGAGTATAGTATCTTTCCTTCGACCACCTGATTCTTCATTGTAACTAGATGCGTCGTATGAGGGTAATAAATGTGGAAAAGGAATGGGGAAATGGAAAAGAGGAGGATAGAATTTGAGAGAGATAGTTTCCAAGAAGAGCCATTTCAGAAGATTATGGCTTCCTGTGCAAGAGGTAAAAATAGGGGAATTGATGAGGAGGCCATCTATGCCTTAAGCAGTTGTGGGACATGGAGGTCCAGAAACACTTGAGGCCATACCATGAAGGGAGGGGTCCTACATCTCAGCCTTGACTAACACAAGTTTTCGGAGCACAACTGCGCCACGGGGGGAACTTGGAATATTGTGTAGCACAGGGCCTATCACAAGTTTGAGGGACAGTTCAAATGAACTAGGAAGGCACCGTTGTAAAAGTCATGTCAATCAGGTGGGATGGTCACCTTTTCAAAAGATCTGTCCTGGCACTCTAAAAGCCTAGGGTGGACTCTACTTTTGACCAGGGGGCCAGGAGAAATGCCCATCATTGTGCTGATGGCTGTCTGCAACAGCAACCAACAGCTCCCTGAACCCAGCCAAATTTGCCCTTCGAGGACATTATTGTTTCAATCCAGGAAGGGATGGCTCTATTGAAGCTGGGTGACAGTAGTGGAAAATGACTGCATGAGTAGAGAAGAAGGAAAATAAAACACAGTACTAGAAAGGAACTTGGTGAATTTCCTTTCCACTCATCCTTCTTACCCCAATTCACCCCCATCTCCATTTTCTCTTTCTCTTCTTTACCTCCTTTTTTCTTTTTCCCCATTTTCTCCCTGCATTCACTTTAATGGTAATTAGTAAACACCTATTATGTGCCAGGTCCTTTAGAAATGAATCAAGCAGAGCAGAGCACTGTACTAAGCAGTTGGGGAAGCACATTAAAACAGAGTTGATAGACATGATCCCTACTCACAAGGAGCTTACACTCTATATGGAGGACACAGACATTAAAATATGGTTAGGTACATAAGTGCTGGGGGCTGAAGGTGGGGTGAATAAAGGGTACAAAATCCAAGTGTGTAAGTGACACAGAGGGAGATAGAGTGGGTAAATGAGGGCTTAGTCAGGGAAGGCCTCTTGAAGGAGATGTGAGTTTAATGAGGCCTTGAAAGGGGGGAGATACAGTTAGATACAAGATGATCTCAAGGATCACACAAGGAGCTCACAATCTCAGAAGGGAGTAAGAGCAGGTGTCTTACCCCCATTGTACAGGTTAGGAAAACTGAGGTACAGAGAGATTAAGTGATTTGCCCAAGGTCACAAAGCAGGTTGGTGGTAGGGTAAGACTAGAATCCAAGTCCCTTGACTCTATGCTGTGCTCCTTCCACTAATCTAAGCTGTTTACTGCTTCCTGTTTCTCTCTCAATCCCCCTCTCCAGTCCAGTTCAAGGACATCTTCCCTCTCTTTCTGTGCTCCCTGTCCTCTTTTTTTTGGCCTGTTCTTCCTTGTGCCCCAGGAAATCTGGTCACCTTGATAGATTTGCCAGGCCATTTTACAATAAAAATGCCAATTTGTCTATTTGATCTAAAAATAGTATAGTTTTCAGAGGGAGATCCCAGAGTGGATTAGGAAAAATTGTCACCACCAGCTGAAAGCAATGAAAGAACTAAACATATAGGTTGCTCAGGTGTCCATAGTTAAATCATAGACATAAACAAATCATTTATTGGTTAATAAAACATGCAGTGACTGGATTGATAATAAATTAAGATATGTAACAATCATTATTCAAAGGTTTCAGATTTTTTTAAATTTTCCAAATAGTTGTCCTACTTTAAAATATATTATTTTTCCAAAAATGCTTTAAAGTGACACCATAGAAGTTAAGCAAGGTAAGATAAATACATAGAAAGAAAATGTAAACAGAAGTAAAGATAGAATAGCCTCAGTAATATGAACTAAAGGAGGAAAGGGGAGCCCTATGTGATTTAGTGAAGAAACTAAATTGGAGAAACATTTTGAAAAAATGCAATTTTATTACATTACTGAGTATATGAGCCTCCTTAAATATTTGGGTGTGTGTGTGTGTGTGTGTGTGTGCACGCACATGCACACAGAGAAAGCAGTTGTTGATTTTAAGAATCTAAGGTCTGCTATGTCTCCAAATTGCATATGCAAAAAAGTCATATTCAATAAAATAGGCTGCACATAACCTGAAAATAACCTACAGATGTTTCCTTTTGCTGAACGACTTCTCACAAATCCCTGACTCAACTTTCATTAATTCACCTTGACCAGGACCCTAATTAGCTAGTCACTGAAAAGTCAACTGACATTGGAGACCAGAGGAAGAAGCCAATTTGGAACTTCAGATAAGTAATCTTACTTTCTAAGGCCCAAAATGTCCTAGAAGAATTATTTGAAGTGATATTTGTGGTGTCCAGTGAAAATTTTACTCATTTAATCTATTC
This sequence comes from Ornithorhynchus anatinus, assembly GCF_004115215.2. NCBI lineage: Eukaryota > Metazoa > Chordata > Mammalia > Monotremata > Ornithorhynchidae > Ornithorhynchus > Ornithorhynchus anatinus. The sequence goes on along the minus strand of NC_041753.1, from coordinate 44,995,249 downwards.
ACAATTTATGAAATGAGCCAAAGATATTTTTAGACTTAATATTCATTCATTCAATCATATTTATTAAGCGCTTACTGTGTGCAGAGCACTTTGCTCTGCATTCATAGGTAAGCATCCAGGCCTACCTATTTCATGACTTATACAGTGCCTGTCACTTGGATTCTAAATCCATTAAAAGTGGGTATGTTTCAATTTGAGCCTACTAGCTGTAAAATAGGTGGTAATTCACTGAATTGGTCATTCCAATTTCAGAAAATTCAGTACATTTTTGGCAGAGTGGTGAAATAAATAAAAGCAAGAGGGAAGGGTTAAGGATATGTAAATTGGATGATTTGAATGTTAGGGGAAAACAAATCTCGAGATAGTATTTAATCTCTGGAACAAACACCATCATCCTGTCACCTAGCCTCATGTCCCTTGTCAAATCAATTCTTGTCATTTTTAAGTGATATAATTTATTATGCTCTCTCCTTCCCACTTCTTGAAGGACTAAGATAAGCTTATAAACCATCAGCAGCAGAAATTCTGCAGCTATTGTGATACAAACATATCTCAACAAAGCAGAGAAATCCTTTAAAAATTGGAACTATCCACAACCTTGACAAAAATGTGGAAGCTGATTTCTGAAAACAGTCCCCAGAGAATTCTAATAGTGTTGGAGTAAAATCAGTAGGACAATGTACTGCTTACCATTACAGAGAATCCATTTGTCATACAAATGATAATGAATCCTTACTTCTTGATTTACATTTGGGTCTTTACCCAATTTGCAGCTCCTGCCATGTTTACATGCACCATCTGGAAGAACTAATGAGCCAAGCAACACTAGAAATTACAGCTGCTTGAACTGAACCTAGAAGATTTTCACTGGCAATAAAATTGTTTGCATTCTTCTAGAGTTGCAAAGAGGTTAAGGCACAAGTTTCACCAAATGCAAGAGGAAAGAGGGTTTGCTTCTGGTGCAGTTTATTGTAAAATACTTAGATTAGCACAAAAATACTAAACAGCTTTCAAAGTACCTGTTATAATGGTGGAGGAGGATAGTATATAGAAAAGAAATCCACAGATTCTCTCAAATGCTTATTTTAACACTTAATTTCAACCTCCCTTCCCCAAACCTCTGTCCGAGTTGTTAATGGGTAGCAAAAGTGTCCTGTTCTTTCTGGCTTTCCTGGGGCAGAGTTGCATTCCCCCCCCCCACCACCACCAATTTTGTGGGTCTTTTGTTCCTAGGCCCTTTCCATTGGAAATAACCAGAAGTTAAATGAAAGATGGAAGAGGAAGAACTCAAAACCAATGGTTAAACAAAGGCAATCATGGGGCCTAGATCTCTGAGGTCAAATACTATCTCCAAGACCCCTATCTCCAAGACCCCTACTATACTCTCAGTTACAACTCACACCAGATGTCTGTTCTCCAACTGGACAAGAAAAGACCACAGCTTTCATCCTCTCATTCCTGGGGGCTCACCTTCTTTCTCAGAAGCTGTGGGAGGCATTTCTCATGGTCCTTCTAATTCCTGAATGAGAGACTCCTAGAAGACTCAGGGATAATTTCTACCTAATGTATTGTATTGTACTCTCCCAAGCACTTAGAACAGTGCTCTGCACCCAGTAAGTGCTCAAGAAATACCATTGATTGATCAATGAGGCATGTCCCAAAAGGCATCATTGTCTAGTTAGGCACTACTGGACTTGCTAGATAGAGACTAGCTGAAATAATGACAATATACTTCTCCAACTCCCTAAAATTCTACTTCCTCAGGTCAGCAAAATGCTACTTGAGGAATTTGTTATCCAGTGCCATTAATTTGTTTAAGGGGTCTCTTGGCATTAATCATTCCTTTCCAGAGGCAGCTTTAGTAGAGTGGAATTCACCATCCAGAAACTTGACCCAACTAATAGTCAATCCAGTGAGATACAAGAAAGGCACATAATAAGGCCTCTACAAGTTTCACTGAAAAATAAACATGCAAAAGGGCATTCCATGGATGAGAGAATATACATTTATTTTCCTCCATCCATGGAGATAAATCAGAATATCTAAGACTACAAGCTCAACACTTAATAGGCAAGTGAAAAACACTACAGAGACATGTGGAGGGGTATTCCACATATCCAGAGTGGTGCCAGAAAAAACTAAAATGTGGACTACTGAAGATAAGGACATGCCAGGGAATTCCAGGTTTTCTGTGGGAAGGCAGTCTGTAAACCACACTGGGATACCTTATCAATCTCAGTGATGCTTTCCAGCTCAGGAGTGTATACTCACCACAGATTTTGCAGCATAGTGTGCCTTTCCTAGTTTCAGTCAGCCTGGCCTAGTTAGTTCCACTACAAGTTTTGAATGACACTGATTTTCATAACACATTGGAAGTCTGAAATGGCGTCAGCTTCAAAGGAACTCTGTTACCATAAACTGTTCCCATGCTTGTCTCAGTATTTTAAAGTAGTTGAGTAAATCTGTTTCCAAACAAATCTCGCAATTTGACAATGAACTTATCTTGATTGGATAGAATTTTGAAGCCAAATTTTCAAGAAGCATGTGAAAATATATCCTGCAAATTATCAAATGGTGTATGGGCATTCTGTTCCTAATTTGAGTATAATGGCATTCATTCAATAGTATTTATTGAGCGCTTACTATGTGCAGAGCACTGTACTAAGCGCTTGGAATGAACAAGTCGGCAACAGATAGAGACAGTCCCTGCTGTTTGAGGGGCTTACAGTCTAATTGGGGGAGACGGACAGACAAGAACAATGGCAATAAATAGAGTCAAGGGGAAGAACATCTCGTAAAAACAATGGCAACTAAATAGAATCAAGGCGATGTACATTTCATTAACAAAATAAATAGGGTAATGAAAATATATACAGTTGAACAGACGAGTGCAGTGCTGAGGGGATGGGAAGGGAGAGGGGGAGGAGCAGAGGGAAATGGGGGGAAAAGAGGATTAAGCTGCGGAGAGGTGAAGGGGGGGGGTAGAGGGAGTAGAGGGAGAAGGGGAGCTCAGTCTGGGAAGGCCTCTTGGAGGAGGTGAGTTTTAAGTAGGGTTTTGAAGAGGGGAAGAGAATTAGTTTGGTGGAGGTGAGGAGGGAGGGCGTTCTAGGACCGCGGGAGGACGTGGCCCAGGGGTCGACGGCGGGATAGGCGAGACCGAGGGACGGTGAGGAGGTGGGCGGCAGAGGAGCGGAGCGTGCGGGGTGGGCAGTAGAAAAAGAGAAGGGAGGAGAGGTAGGAAGGGGCAAGGTGATGTAGAGCCTTGAAGCCTAGAGTGAGGAGGTTTTGTTTGGAGCGGAGGTTGATAGGCAACCACTGGAGGTGTTTAAGAAGGGGAGTGACATGTCCAGATCGTTTCTGCAGGAAGATGAGCCGGGCAGCGGAGTGAAGAATAGACTGGAGCAGGGCGAGAGAGGATCCACTATTTCCCCAATCTGTAATTTATTTTAATGTCGGTCTCCCCCGTAGACTGTAAGCTCCTTGTGGGCAGCAATTGGGTCTACCGACTCTACTGTATTGTCGGTAGACAGGAAGGATGGTCATGCCATCCACGGTGATAGGGAAGTCTGGGAGAGGACCGGGCTTGGGAGGGAAGATGAGGAGCTCAGTCTTGCTCATGTTGAGTTTTAGGTGGCGGGTTGACATCCAGGTGGAGACATCCCGGAGGCAGGAGGAGATGCGAGCCTGAAGGGACGGGGAGAGGACGGGGCAGAGATGTAGATCTGCGTGTCATCTGTGTAGAGATGGTAGTCAAAGCCGTGAGAGCGAATTAGTTCACCAAGGGAGTGAGTGTAAATGGAGAACAGAAGAGGGCCAAGAACTGACCCTTGAGGAACTCCAACAGTTAAAGGATGGGAGGGGGAGGAGGCGCCAGCGAAGGAGACCGAGAATGACCGGCCAGAGAGATAAGAGGAGAACCAGGAGAGGATGGAGTCCGTGAAGCCAAGGTGAGATAAGGTGTGGAGGAGGAGGGGATGGTCGACAGTGTCAAAGGCAGCAGAGAGGTCAAGGAGGATTAGAATGGAGTAGGAGCCATTGGATTTGGCAAGAAGGAGGCCATGGGTGACCTTAGAGAAAGCAGTCTCGGTAGAGTGGAGGGGACAGAAGCCAGATTGGAGGGGGGTCCAGGAGAGAATGGGAGTTAAGGAATTCTAAGCAGCGATTGTAGATGACTCGTTCTAGGATTTTGGAAAGGAAGGGTAGTAGGGAGATAGGGCAATAACTGGAGGGGGAAGTGGGCTCAAGAGCGAGTTTTTTTAGGATTGGGGAGACGTGGGCATATTTGAAGGCAGAGGGGAAGGAGCCATTGGAGATTGAGTGGTTAAAAATAGAAGTTAAGGAAGGGAGGAGGGCAGGGGCGATGGTTTTAATAAAGTGAGAGGGAATGGGGTCCGAGGCGCAGGTGGAGGGGGTGGCACTTGCGAGGAGGGAGGAGATCTCCTCTGAGGATACTGCAGGGAAGGATGGAAAAGTAGGGGAGAGGATTGGTGGGGGGGGGAGGGGAGAGGCGGAGGGGTGACTTTGGGGAGCTCAGACCTGATTGTGTTGATTTTTGTGATGAAGTAGGTGGCCAGATCACTGGGGGTGAGAGATGGGGGAGGGGGAGGAACATGGGGCCTAAGGAGAGAGTTAAAGGTCTGGAACAATTGGCGGGGGTGACGGGCATGGGTGTCGATGAGGGAGGAGAAGAAGTTTTGCCTGGAGGAGGAGAAGGCAGAGTTAAGGCAGGAAAGGATAAATTTGAAGTGTGTGAGGTCGGCTTGGTGCTTGGACTTTCGCCAGCAGCGCTCAGCAGCTCGAGCATAGGAGCATAGGAGGCGGACAGAGGAGGTGATCCGGGGCTGTGGGTTAGTGGAGCGAGAGCGGTGGAGGGAAAGGGGGGCGAGAGAGTTGAGATGAGTAGAGAGGGTGGAGTTGAGAGCGGAGACCTGATCATCGAGAGTGGGAAGTGAGGACAGGGCGGCAAGGTGAGGAGAGATGCTTTTGGAAAGACAGATGGGATTGAGAGAGCGGAGGTCTCTGTGGGGCAGTAGCGAAGATTTGCAGGGGGAGGGAGTGTGAGAGATGAGGCAGGTGAGAAGGTTATGGTCAGAGAGAGGGATTTCAGAGTCGGTGAGGGAGGAGATAGTGCAGCGGTAGGAGATGACGAGATCGAGGGTGTGACCGAGTCAGTGAGTGGGCGCGGTATGGTGGAGGAGGAGGTCGGCAGAGTCGAGGAGGGATAGCAGGCGGGCGGCAGAGGAGTCATCGGGTACATCCATATGGATGTTGAAGTCTCCGAGGATCAGAGTGGGCAGAGAGAAGGAGAGAAGGAAGGTGAGAAAGGGGTCTAGGTGGTTGAAGAGGTCGGAGGTGGGACCAGGAGGGTGGTAGATGACAGCGACAAGTCTCTGGAGGGGGTGATAGAGGTGAATGATATGGACTTCCAAGGAGGGGAAGGAGAGGGAGGGGGGAGGAGGGATAGTGCGGAAGCGGCAACGGGGTGAGAGGAGGAAGCCGACGCCTCCTCCCTTACCGGTGAGTTTGGGGGAGTGGGAGAAGGAGAGCCCTCCACTGGAGAGAGCAGCAGCAGAGACCGTGTCTTTGGGAGTGAGCCACGTTTCTGAAAGGGTGAGGAGGAGGAGAGAACGGGAGAGGAAAAGGTCATGGAGGAAAGGTAGCTTACCTGCAATAGAGCGGGGGTTCCAGAGGCCACACTTGAAAGTAGCTGTGGGTGCAAGGGGGGGAGGGGGGAAAGGGTTGGGGAGGGGAGGGTTTGGATGGGAAGGAGGTGGCGGGGGCCTGGACCAGGAGAGGGGGATGAGGGGTAGCGGTGGGACAGGAGGACTGGGATGGGGCGTGGGTGGGGAAGAGAGAAGGGGGGAGGGGGTGAAGATGTGGTTTGGTGGGGGGGAGAGTAGGGGGAGGGGAAAGAGGGGTAGCGCTGGTAAAGTGGGGTTCTAGGGTGGGGGAGGGGAGGGGGAGGAGGCAGAGGAGAGAGCGGGAAAGAGCTGAGCGAGAGAGGGGAAGGCGAAGGGGAGGATAGGAAGGGGCGGGAGGGAGGAGGGGGGGAGGAGGGACATGGTGAGGCCAGAGAGGTGGGTGGCAGCACTGACAACAATAAACAGAAACAAACGAAATCGGTAATATAGCAACATGATACAGTATGATACAGTACAGTAGTGTTAATAAGCGGGCGATGACCAGGGTCAGGGGTAGGCTCGATTAAGGGCCGCCCTGATCAAACTCAAAGTCAGGCGGCTGGTGAGGCCAGAGAGGTGGGTGGCAGCACTGACGACAATAAACAATAACAAGTGAAATCGCTAATATAGCAACATGGTACTGTAAGATACAATACAATAGTGTTAAGATCGTCTGTTTGAAGGTCTTTTACTTATGAATGTAGTATGTGGATTTTAAAGTAATAATTTTGTCTATGGATTTCACAGGGTTATATGCTAGTTCTAGTAGAAATCGTGTTATTCAACACCCACTGGGTGTAATACTGGGGGAAATGTCTGCTAATTCTGTAATTCTGTAATTGTACTCTCCCAACTGTTTAGTACAGTGCTCTGCACATATTAAGACTCAATAAATATGATTTATTACTGAACACTTGGGAAATACAACAAAAGAAGAGATATTTCCCCTGCCTACAAGGTGATTCCACTCTAATGGAGGAGCAGATATGAAAAACTTTGCAGATAAGTTAATGGGAATTGATTATACCTCTATGCAGAAGTACTGAGGAGAGGTATAGATATATAAGTGGGAGAGGAAGCTCTAGTATGGCAAACCAAGCAAAATTGAAACAGGCTTCTGCTCCAAAATATCTTCCAGTTTGCCTAAGGAAAGAAAGAAAGAGACTACCATAATAGAAAAAGAAGGTGCAGAAAGGGGGCAGAGTGGAGAGAGGAAGAGGGGGAATACTCATCTCTTTTCCCAGCTGCTACTTTCTCTAACACTTCTGTTTAGTGGAGCCATAGCCCAGGATAGGTTAGTTTTCTTAGCATCTGCACAATCACTTTTATCTGCGCTATTTTCCTGATGATGCTGGCTTCAGATGAATGGCCCATCCTGAGTTTGGGTCAATGCTGGGGCTGATGAGTAGGCTTCAGTGGCTGCATGCACTTGGCAAGCTTCAGAAGAGTGCATTGCCCTAAGTGGGAGCTCAATAAATATACTACTACTACCCTGCTACTCTACCTTTTAGTTTGCACCCTGTGCCATCCTCACAGTTACTGTTTAGGATATTTTGTTCTGGGATCAGAGAAACTAAGCCAAGTTTCCTCTTCACCCCTCCAGAACCAGTCAAAACCAGCCCTGGCTTATCACTCCCCAATCCTGCCTAATATTCCTATCTTTACTTTCACTGAGAAAATTATTTTCAAATTAATTTCCTTCCTCCCTTCCAAGTTCACCTCCTAACTGTGCCCTGCTCAGAGCCAATTTTAGAGGGTAGGTGACATAAACCAATTCAGGGCACCAGGTGGCATGGCCAGCTGTATCAGTTCTCCCAAAGATGGCTGTGACCCGGCCCTTCTGAAAGATCAGTCAATTAATGAATGACATTTATCGAGCCTTTACTATGTCCTGAACATTTTACTAAGCATTTGCGAGAGTACAATACAGTGCATGATCCCAGCCCTCAAGGGGCTTACAGTCTAACAGGGGAGACAGAAATTAAAATCAATTACAGGTAAGGAGAAGCAACCGAATATAAGGACATGCACATAAGTGTTGTGGGATTAGGAATGGGGCTGGTACATGGATGAGGCAGTAGGGAGGGAAAATAGGGTTGTGGGGATGAAAGCTTAGTCCCAGATGGCTTCCTGGAGGAGATAAGATTTCAGTAGGGCATTGAATATAGGGAAAGTGCTGCTCTGTCAGACAGCGTGGCCTAGTGACAAGAGCATGGGCTTGGGAGTCAGAGGACATGGGTTCTAATCCTGCCTCTGCCACTTGGAGGCTGTGTGACCTTGGGCAAGTCACTTCACTTCTCTGTGCCTCAGTCACCTCATCTGTAAAATGGGGACAAAAATTGTGAGCCCCATGTGGGACAACCTGATGACCTTGTATCTACCCCAGTGCTTAGAACACTGCTTGGCACATAGTAAGTACTTAATAAATACCATCTTTATTTTATTATTATTATATGTAGAAGCAGGAGTTCCAGGCGGGAGGCAGGGTGTGAATAAGGGATCAAGGCAGGTAAGGTGAAAGCAGGGTACATTGAGTAGGTTGGTGTTAGAGGAGTGATGTTTGTAGGCTGGGTTGTAGTGGGAGAGAACTGAGGATAAGTAAATAGGGGGAGAGCTGACTGAGACCAATGGTGCCTCGAGACCAGTGGTGAATAGTTTCTGCTTGATGAGATCAATCGATCATATTTATTGAGCACTTACTGTGTGCAGAGCACTGTACTAAGTCCTTGGGAGAGGACAATATAACAGAATTGATAGACCCATTCCCTGCCCACCACGAGCTTACAGTCTAGAGGATGGATGACCAGTCATTGGAGGTTCTTGAGGAGTAGGGAGATGTGCACGGAGTGATGTTTAAGAAAAATTATCTGGACAGCAGAGTGAAGTTTGGATGGGAGAAGCTGGAGGCAGGGAGGTAAAGGAGGAGGCTGATTCAGTTGTGGAGACAGGGTGTGACAAGTGTTGAACCAGTGTGGTAACTGTTTGGATGGAGAGGAAGGAGCCAATTTTGGAGATGTTGTGGCTCTAGAATCCATGAGATTTAGTGATTGACTAAATACGCAGGTCGAAGGAGAGAGATGAGTCAAGGATAATACCAAGGTTATGGGCCTGTGAGAAAGGAGGGATGGTCGAAAGATAACTTCCACGTGGTTCCTCTCAAAGACAGCCATGTTGCTGCCCTTCATAAAGATGCTGGCAGGTGAAAATGATCTGTTAATGGGGTGTAAATTGGGATTTCAAAACCTAGGTTCCCAGGGTGCTTATTTGGCAAGGGTGGACAACATGATTCAGGGAGGAAACCCCTTCTGCAAAACATTGCATAGGACATCAGTACAGTGCACTAGACTGCACATGTTGTGTGCTGTCACAGTGTTATGCAGAACAATACCTTGAGAAGCTAAGAAGTATTCATTCAATAGTATTTATTGAGCGCTTACTATGTGCAGAGCACTGTACTAAGCGCTTGGGATGAACAAGTCGGCAACAGATAGAGACAGTCCCTGCCGTTTGACGGGCTTACAGTCTAATCGGGGGAGACGGACAGACGAGAACAATGGCACTAAACAGCGTCAAGGGGAAGAACATCTCGTAAAAACAATGGCAACTAAATAGAATCAAGGCGATGTACAATTCATTAACAAAATAAATAGGGTAACGAAAATATATACAGTTGAGGTATAGAAGTAGTGTAGAAGAAGTAGTGTTGCCTAGTGGATAGAGCACGGACCTGGGAGTCAGAAGGACCTGGGTTCTAATCCTGGCTCCACCATTTGTCTGCTGGGTGATCTTGGCAAGTCACTTCACTTCTCTGTGCCTCAGTTAGCTCATCTGTAAAATGAGGATTTAGACTGTGAGCCCTATATGGGACAGGGTCTGAAATCCCAGATGTGCTTTTATTTGCTACAATTGCTGCAGACTTACTTTCTTGAAGGCATTACAGTGAAAACTAGGGAAAGGTTCGAGTAAAGTTTCTGACAGTTTTTGGCCCATAGGGAACTCAGTCTAAAAAAGGGGAAATCTTATTTCTTTTACCTTCCTAGTCGTAGAGGTAGAGTACTGTCTCCCACCCCTAGACCATAAGCTCATTGTAGGCACGGAGCCTATCTACCTACTCTCTAGAGTCCTTAGTCCAGTAAGCACTCAATAAATACTATTGATTGCCTCCTGGCTCCTGCTTCCTTCCAAAGCCACCCTCTTGTGGCCTCGTTCTTTCCTGCAGTTACTTCTATCTCAGTTGCTTGTTTTTCAATCTTCTCTTACCTCAGAGAGGGTAATTACCTCTGCCCTGCTTTTTCAAGAAGTTGCTGGTGACAGTGGAGCTTCATCCCCGTGGGTTATTGTCACAGGACAGTCTCTTCATCATCAATGGTATTTATTGAGCGCTTACTGTATGCAAAGCACTGTACTTAGTGGTTGGGAGTGTACAACAGAGATCCATTTGCAAAGCCCCATTAACAGGGTACATTTTTCTAGCCATGGAGGCGAGCATTATATCCCTTAGGACATCAAGGCTGCTGCTGCCCAGAGGTGCTGCTATCTTTTCAGCCAAGACTCCAACCTGGGGCTGCTTTTTCAATAAAATAGCAAATTTCAACCCAAGAATCCTGCTTAGAAAACAATGCCCTAGGGCTAACACTCTCTTTGTTAAAGGATGATCAGAGACTTACTTATCTTCTGCCTTAATTAGTTCCATAACTACAGTTTCTGCAATAGCATGCTCATTCTACCCCTAAAAATGAAAAAAGAAATCCTCCAAATAATTTGGCAGGGTCCTTGATTCTTATATTGAGTACTCAGCGTGGCTCAGTGGAAAGAGCAGGGGCTTGGGAGTCAGGGGTCATGGGTTCGAATCCCAGCTCTGCCCCTTGTCAGCTGTGTGACTGTGGACAAGTCACAACTTCTCTGTGCCTCAGTTACCTCATCTGTAAAATAGGGTTAAGACTTTGAGGCTCACTTGGGACAACCTGATTACCCTCTAAGTACCCCAGCGCTTAGAACAGTGCTCTGCACATAGTAAGCGCTTAACAAATACCAACATTATTATTATTACTCCTTTCTTCTGTGTTCTCACTGACCTACTATAACTCTGGAAGAGTGTAGATACACCCTACCGCAATAGTAGCAAATCATAAAAAATTCAAAAGCCCAGAGAGAATTGTTGCTTTTTAATCTGCTATTTTCTAGCCGTAAAAGGCAGAAAATTGGACGACGATTCAGTTCAAGACCGACATCATACATTGCCATATTTTTTTTTCTCAGACAGGGGTGGCAAACAGTGATAAAAACATGGAAAATTTAGATGACTCACAGAAAGCCAGTGTTTTTAATTAGTAATTAAGCTCCGTAGCTCCCATCAGGAACTCTGTCCTACTGACATTTCAAAACAAGGCACCATACCTTCAAACCTTCTGCTTGAGAACATTGCCACCTACTGACGAAAGGGAAGAAGCACAACAGGCTCGAGAAACAAAAGAATGGTGGGGGAATGGAGAGGAGGAAGGTCAGGCTGTTCATTGTGGGATACGGCATGCCCCTAACCTTGTGGAAACGTTGTCAAAGGGACCATGATCCAACTCCTGGTAGACAAAGGATTTGCGAGACAAAAACAAATGCATCTATAAATGCATCTATACTAGGAAAACATTAATATTACTATTTCAGTTTATTAGGCATGGTAATAACAATAATAATAATGTTGGTATTTGTTAAGCGTTTACTATGTGCAGAGCACTGTTCTAAGCGCTGGGGTAGAAACAGGGTAATCAGGTTGTCTCACATGAGGCTCACAGTCTTAATCCCCATTTTACAGATGACGGAACTGAGGCACAGAGAAGTTAAGTGACTTGTCCACAGTCACAAGCTGACAAATGGCAGATCTGGGATTCGAACCCATGACCTTTGACTCCCAAGCCCGGGCTCTTTCCACTGAGCCACGCTGCTTGTCACCCCTTTTAATGTCTTCCATTCACTTTTTTTTTGCCTTTAAGCCATACAACAGAATTAACTTTCCCAGCAATTCAAAAAAAAAAAAACTGGGATTTTTTCATATTTTTATTTTAGCAGTGCATGGCCCTATGGCATCAAGATGATGCTTGAATGGAGGAAAAACCCAGATCTGTGTATATTTGTTGTGCCTTTCTGGTAAACAAGCTGTTAAAGCTTAGAGAAGGAACATAATACTTGGATTATTTTTTCCCTTAGGGTTTGAAAATGTGCTAATGACGGAGAGATTGCGTGTGTGTGTGTGTGTGTGTGTATGTATGTGTGTTTGCAGTTGATAAGACTGCATGACCACTTGCCTGCTTTGTGTCCTTGGACAAATCAGTTAGCTTCTCTGTGCCTCAATTTCCTTTACTGTAAAATAGGGATCAAATACGTGTTCTCCCAACCCCTTAGACTTTGAACCCCATGTGGAATAGGGACTGTGTCCAACCTGATTTACTTGCATCTACCCCAGAAATTAGTAGTGTTTCACACATAAGTGTTTAATACATTCCATAATTATTATAAATGGGAGGCAGCATGGCCAGGTGGAACTAGGGTGGGTCTAGGAGTCAAAGGACCTGGGTTTAATCCTGCTGTATGACCTTGAGCAAGTCACTTAACTTCTCTGTGCTTCAGTGTCCTCACCTGTAAATGGGGATTAAATACCTGTTCTCCCTTCTGTGACATTTACTGGGGGTTCTCAGCCCTAAATCCTCTGCTGGGTCATAAAGACTTCCAGACCTTCTGTTCTTGAAACATAGGTCTGGGATCATTCTGCTCTGCCACCACCCTCTGGCTGAAATTCAGGCATCTCTCAAAAGCAGTGAACCATTAATAATTATGATACTTGTTAAGCACTTATGTGCCAAGCATTGTTCTAAGCCCTAGGGTAGATACAAGTTAATCAGGTTGGACAGAGTCCCTGTCCCACATGGGGCTCAAACTCTTAATCCCCATTTTACAGATGAGGTAACTGAGGCCCAAGGAAGTTATGTGACTTGCCCAAGGTCACACAGCAGACAAGTGATGTAGCTGGGATTAGAACCCATGTCCTTCTGAGTCCCAGACCTATGTTCTATCCTGTAAGCCATGTTGAAGACTAGCTTACTACCCCTTTCCGGGGCTGGCTAAAGGAAGTTCATGGAGAAAGCATATCATCCCGTTCCACAGCTCCCCACATCCACGTGTCTCCTCAGCACCAGGAGCTTCTCTTCCAGTCTCTACCACAGGAAGCCGTGTATATTGGAGATCTCAATAATGGTAGCCTTGTTCCTCCAAAGTAATAGCTGTTGGACCCTGAACCTTCAGGGTGTCCCAAACTTAATCTGGGATCATTTCCAATCCCTCCTTGTGCCCCGTGCCCATTCAGGGATACAGAATGAGTTTTCCCTTGCTCTCCCAAGCACACGGCTTGCAACTTCTCGACTCCAAGTTGCCCAAGTGTCTTTACCTCCTTCTCTCCAATCTTTCTCTCTGATTGGCTTGGCAAAGTATTTACTCTTCTCTCAGGAAGGGGCACCACAGAGTGACTCTCCTGGCTTTCTCCTCCCGTTCCTAAGTGTGGGGGCAAAGGAACTGGCCGTCACACCTCCTACTTAGATAGTGAGCCCCATGTGGGACAGAGACTGTGTCCAACCTGATTACTTTAGATTTGCCCCAGTGCTTTGTCCTTAACAAATATTATTATTATATTTATGTGCTTACTAGGTGCCACCCACAGAAGTAGATTCAAGATAATTAGATAATTCCTCTCCCGAATATGCTCCACAGTCTAAGAGGTAAAGAGTCCAGGTTTCAAAACTTTATAGAAGGTTGGATTTTGCAACAGCTCTAAAGAACTTCACTTTGAGCTGAAGTTCAAACATCAAGTGCATGGCGGCCAAGGGGGCTACTGCCTGTACTGGATTAACATCAAGTAGCCAAGTGGCAAGAGCTCTCATGCCAGCCCAGGCTGAACCACCTGAGCCTGAACGACTGACACCACTGTCAACAAATGATTTCTGGCCCACGGCCACACCTTCCTGGCCCAGAATGGCAACTGTGACCACTGCGTGTGCAATAGTAACTTGGGGTCAGCTAGCCATCGTAGTACTTACTGTGTGCCAAGCTCTGTAGTAAGTGCTGGGGTAGGTACAAGATAATCAATTCAGACACAATCCCTGTCTAACATGGAGCTCACAGTCTAAGAAGGAGGGAAAATAGGCATTTTGTCCTCATTCTTTGTGGACAGGGAATGTGTCTACCAACTCTGTTGTATTGCACTCTCCCGAGCACCTAGTACAGTGCTCTGCACACAGTAAGCACTCAATATCATTGATTGATTGGTTTTTACAGATGAGGCACAGAGAAGTTAAGCTACTTGCCCAAGGTCACACAGCAGGCAAGTGGCAGAGCCAGAATTAGGGCCCAGGCCTAATTCTTCTGACTTCCAGGCCTGTGGGAGTCACACACATTAGGCCACACTGCTTCCCCTTTCCTCTTAGTCTTCCTCTCTCTCTCTCCCCTCCCTTTTTACCTCTTCCCCTCTTTTCTTCCCTCTACTGCTCAAAGATTTGCTTCCTCAATGCTCTACACCAAGTTTCCCCCTGCATGAAAAATGAAAACTTTAAAAGAGTGTGCCAATTCACCCCTGTCTGAAGCTTGATCTCACACATTATCAGTTTTCTAAAGGACAGGGGTGTACCATCTAACACCCTCAAATTTTTACTTTTATACATGTAACTGTCCACTTAGAAAACTTTTGTAGAAACCCTTATTGACTATTCTCCTATTTATCCAAATCTCTTGAATAGTAATAGTAATAATAATGATAATAAAAAAACTTGTGGTACTTGTATAATACTTACTACATGCCAAGCACTGTATTCAGCACTGGAGTAAATACAAAATAATCAGGTTAGACACAGTCTCTATTGTACATAGGGTTCTAATCAATGTCTAAGGAGGAGAGAGAGCAGGTATATAATCCCTATTTTACAGTTAAGGAAACTGTGGCATGGAACAGTTAAGTGACTTGTCCAAGGTCACACAGCAAGCAAGTAGTGGAGTCAGAATTAAAACCCATATCTCCTAGCCCCCAGTCCTGTGCTCTCTCCACTAGGCCACAATGCATCACAAAGATAGCTTCTGTTTATCTTTGCACTCTTTGCTGCCTAGGTAACATAATTCTGACCCGTTTATCTTGTATCTACTCCAGTGCTTACTTCAGTGCTTGACACATAGTGAGTGCTTAACAAATACCATTATCATTACTGTTATTATTTAACAGAGTTCTGTGGCAAGGTTCCAATCTGTGTCATAAATAGAAATTTGGGGATGTCAATAGATCTGGTCAGGTGCAGGATACTAGAAATTGTCTTCAAACTGTCAGGCCATAGTGTTCTGCTGATCCTGAGAAGTGGCTCATAATCTTCTGCATGTCATCTTGTCATCTAGAGTGCAGGTTCCAGGACCTTCAAAGATATTCTTAGCCTGTTGAATTGGAAGAGTTTACTAAAGAATTAGAATCATGTACTGACTCCACAGAGGACATTTTGTTTCTACATGGGATTTTGCCAGGTTGTAAATCATTTAAAATACAGGTCTGTTCCTCTTTCTTTGTGCTAAGGGTATTTAAATGTGTCTCCTTTAAACTTTTTCAAGAACCTTCATTTTCTTTGCCACATTTACTAGTAGTGAACTGACATTTAAACCTTTTCTCTGAACCAAATGTGTTTGACCAGAGTAAATAACCATGCAATAACTTTCTCAATTAAGCTGCTAAAATTTAAGTCAAGGTTTAGTAATCAGAGTACAGAAATAAAATGAGTCTATATGAAGTGCATTTCTTTGGAATTTTTCCTTGTTTGCTAAATTAAAACAAGAAGTGCTTCTTTGGTTTCTGAAGCATACTTATAAACTCTTTAGGTTGGAAGTAATTTATGACTGATGCTTCTTTAAAATTCAGTTGAGTATCCAGCTGGCCCTGATGCTTTATTACTTGATTTTTCAGGGCACTGTTTCTTCATTTCTTTTCATTCATATTGCTTATCTAATTTCTTTTTTGGGTCTGACCTCAAGAAGTCTGAAAATTCCCTTTACTTTAAACACATACACACACACACACACACACACACACACACACACATATTTCTTTCCAGAAGTTCTATGTGGAAGACCCACATGTCCTAAAATGAACCCCTAAAAATGAATTTTTATAAATGGAACAAGCCCTTATCACTATCTTTCCCTTCTGAAGCCACCCAGTGGTCATCCTGGTTAAACAAACAGCGCTCTTTCATTGATTATAATAGTAAAAACTATTTAGAACTTTGATTGCATCCAGTTACTACATAGCTCAGACTCTCACTGGAGGCTGTTTCTCAAGAAAGCATCTACCAAGGTATTGATGCCTCCTAGCTTAACAACAAGTTGGGTCATTCAGACTTTCCCCGATTCATTTCCTGAACCTTTGGTCAAGGGACACCGACATCGCTATGTTTTCTTGATGGTTTATTGGTTCTAAGTGTAGAGCGAAAAGAGAAAGGACAACCATAGCACATATTCTTGCTCCTAAACTTAAATTTCTGCCTGATTCTCACTGTGGGACAACTCTTCCAGCCCCTGCCACTTCTCTCCAGCCTCTCCCCATCTCCCCTGAGGTGATGTACTTGCTATAAGTTCCTTGAGAGCATAGATCTTATCTTCAGATTCTAGTGTACTCTCCCAGCATTTAGTACAATACTCTGAACACAGTAGGTGCTCCATAAATATTACCATGGGGGCACCACCCTCTCCACTTTGTTGTCAGTTTCCTAGTGGGCAGGGAACGTGTCTCCCAACTCTATTGTGTTGTACCCACTAATGTGCTTAGTACAGTGCCCTACACACAGTTATTGCTCAATAGTTACCACTAATTGATTACTTGATCAGTATCACTTCTGGCCTGAGGACCCTCTGCTCCCCCTATAGTTCTAAATGATGGTGCAATGGATTGATTGATGGGCCAAAAGAAAAGGAAGTCTTAACCTTTCAAATTTTTCTGAAAGCTTTCCTTCCACAACAAACAGGTAAAAGCCAATGGCACCTCTGCTTGGCAGAGAGTGCTCTATTATGGTTGCCCCAAGCACTATATCCCCTCTCAGAGTCGCACCTGGAGAGTTTCCATTACTTTACCAGTCTCAAATATGATAGAGAGAGTCAAATAGAGGCATATCCATTCCATTCCTAGCTTGGGCAGTGGCTAGCAAGTGGAAGACAATCTGCTACTAACTCCCCTGTGCCAGGCAGCAGCAGCAAGGGAAAGAGTCAAGGGTGGAGACTCAAGTTTACTGCGCAGAAGGTGGCCATGGAAAATCATTTCCGTATTTTTACCAAGAAAACTCTATGGATATACTACCAGAACGATTGCAGATGGAGATGGGGCATTCTGGGAGAGACGTGTCCATGGCGTCACTATGGGGCAGAGACGACTCAACAGCATAAGAGAAGACAAGCACCGGATGAGGGGTGGGGAGAATTATGACTTCCATCTCCTTCAGTTTTTTTTGGTTTCAAAGTGACATGATATATGTTCCACAATTATGCAAGGAGACCAGAGAAAGGTCAGCATGTGTCCTTATTCCCAACCTCCTTGCAAGTTGTACTTTTGAACTCAAACAGAAAGGTTTTAAAATATAGAAAGCCCTGAGGTTGACTTTGCTCCACAAATAGCTTTCCAATTCACTGCATCTCTTCCATAATCACAAGTCAGTCCATTTAATAAATAACCCAGATAAACCCTTCAAAAGACTCAACTTCTGACCCTGCCAGGAGTTTGTCCAGGAGTTTGAATGTTATTCTTATGGCTGGTTTTGCTAAATGAACCATTTTCTGTAAATGGAGCTTTCTGTGAGTAATCCCTTAGATACTAAAGAGGAAGCATGGTCTATCAGTTAATACATTGGACCGAGAATCAAGAGATAGTTTAGTCTAAATGAAACAGAGGCTGAAGACTTCCAATGATCTCACAAGCCAGGAGCTGAATAAGGAGACTTTGTCAAAGAAAGCCAGCTGGTGTAGCTGTCCAGGTGAAACCATCTGAGCTCAAATGCTGTAGTGGAGGGTGCAAATCTTTCAAGTGTCACCATCTACAGTCCTGTCTCTATTCAACTGGGAACACCTGAAGTGGAAAGTAACTGCATGCAGGGACTGGTATGCAAGTCTCCAGTCATGTGAGTCCACCTTTCCTCAATCTCAAGTTACGTTTCATGGACCGTGACATTAGAGAAAGTCAGTGGAAAGAGATAGGTACATGGGGGCACCAGATTGGCAGTTATCCCATAGGGACAGTGGCCCTGCTCACCAGTTACATGTGCTTTAGGAATAGTGGGAGTTGAATAATCAATCAATGACATCTTAGAGTTCCTGTGAAGACTGGTATGGTTCTCTGAATCTATGAGCATTTCCCAAGAACTAAGAACTAGTGTCTGTATTTTCAGCCTTTCTTCAAAATTGTACCTTTAAAGTTTTTTCCCCCCCTTTCTTCCTCTCATTCACACCTCTGCTCACACACAACGATACTACCTAGAGCTGGATCCAATCAATCAGTAGCCAAAGAAATCAGAGTATGAAGAGTCAGAGTAGATGACAAAGGAAACCAGTTCTCCTGCTGCCATCTCATTGTTCCTCGATGTTCGTGCCTGCATAGCCTAGTGGAAACAGCATGAACTTCAGAGCCACAGGGCCTGGGTCCAAATCCTGGCTCTGCCACATGTCTGATGTGTGATCTTGGTCAAGTCACTTCACTTCTCTGTGCCTCAGTTTCATCTACTGCAAAATGGGGATTCAATACCTGTTTTCCCTCCTCCTTAGACTGGGAGCCCTATGTGGGATGGGGAATGTGTCCGACCTGATTAGCTTTCATCTAACCCTGCTCTTAGAACAGTGCTTCACACACAGTAAGATCCTGGCAGAGGCAAGAACTCCAGAAGCCCTTCATGGCAGCAAGAGTATTTTCGCTTAACACCTCCTCCTACCATTTTCACTGCTGCTCATTCTCTGAATTTCTCAGGCTTCTCTCCGCCTCAAAGAACTCTCCAAGAAGCAACCCAGCAGTGGCAGAAGGAGATGCAGCTACTATAATAATAATGATGGCATTTGTTAAGCACTTACTATGTGCAAAGCACTATTCTAAGAGCTGGGCTAGATACAAGATAATCAGATTGTCCCATGTGGGGTTCACAGTCTTAATCACCATTTTACAGATGAGGTAACTGGTGCTCAGAGAAGTTAAGTGACTTGCCCAAAGTCACACAGCTGACAAGCAGCGGAGCCGGGATTAGAACCCATGACCGCTAACTCCCAAGCCTGGGGTCTTTCCACTGAGCCACACTGCTTCTCTAAAATGCCCAAACCTTCAGTCCTAGCAAATTTAGATCTTGAGTGGGGTTGGCCATAGCTACATCTGGTGGGTTCTCCACCTCAGTCAGCCCTTCCATAGAAAATCTAAATGACCAGCAAGTAGCACCTGGACTTTGATGCTACCAAAATGGGCAGGAAATGTGCCTGTTGATAGTTATATTGTACTCTCCCCCAAGACCTTAGTATAGTGCTCTTTGCACACAGTAAGAACTCAATAAATACGGCTGAATTAGCTCCCTCTCATTTTCAAACCGGAGTACATATTTCCCTATCATTTCACTATATCAATGATCATCATGAAAAACACTGTGCTGTCTGCTGTGCAATACCGAAGTCATTAAATGAATTATTCACAAATCTATGAATTGACATAGCTACTTCTACCATAGTAATTAAGGTTTGATATCAAGTTGACAGAATTTTAGAATAGTGACTTGTGCTTACTTTCAAAATTGAGTTTGATCATTCATAACAGATTGATTGCCCTTTTATAGGTGCAAGGATAAGGGTTTAGCCTGAGTGAGTCCTCTCAAAGGTTGATGTGGCTCTTATTCCAATCTTAGAAAGACCAGATAAATTTATCTCCCATAGAAATGATCCCTTTTGCTTTACCCAGGTACCATGAGGGCAAAGAGAACATGAAGAGAATGAGGAGTAATTAAAACAGCAAGAGAAGGAGCAAGAGAACAGTGAGATAAAGAGAGAGGGAGAAAGAGAGACAAAGAGACAAACAGATACACGATTTTGCTCAAACAACAATACTAGCCAGAGCTGGAGCCAATCAATCACTCATCAATCATCAGGTAAAGACAGACAGGTAATGAGGGGGTGCAGGAAAAGTTAGGGTTAGGAGGAAGAGAAATCACACACACACACGGTAACCCCAACCCTAGCTCCACACACACAGTAAATTCATTCACAAGGGCTGAGTCAGAGGACCTAGTTTCTAATTCCAGCTACACCACGTCTGCTGTGTGACCTTGGGCAAGTTATTTAACTTCTCTGTGCCTCAGCCATTTCATCTGAAAAATGGGGATTAAGACTGCGTTCTATGTGGGACATAGACTGCGTCCAACCTGATTAGCTTATATCTACCCCAATGCTTAGTACAGTATCTGGCACATTGTAATGTTATTTGTTATGTACTTACTAAGTGGCCACTTTAGGTCCTACTAACCTCAGTTAAATATGGTATCTTTTGTGTAGCTATTTAGAAATACAGAAAGCCTTGATTTATGACTTAGTTACTATGAATGGCACTTCCAATATCTGAATTTACGCTCTGTTTCCGGTTTACGACATCAAATCTGACTTTATGGTGCCAGAATCCTAGGAATATTGTGCAACCTTAACCCTCCACCCACTTGGCTACTCACTGATTTCCTGTTTAATATCCTACCCTCTCCAAACTCAATGTCACTTCCTCCACTGCCATGCAACTAGACTTCCCCTTTCCCACCCTCAGTCCCTGCCTGGTCCCAGAAGGAGCTGCCAGCAGTGGTAGGAAGTGGTGGTACAGTTACAGGGGTTAATCCCCATCTTCCTCTCTTCTCCTTTACCCCTTCCCCAGCACCATCATGGAGGCCACGAGTTGTGAAGAGAGCAGCAGCAGTAGCAGTCGAATATAAACAAGAACAACAGAAAAACCAACAGCCAAGATTCCTGAGAAGACTCCAGCCAAAAGCCCTTCAAAGTGTCCTTCCAAACCATCTCAAAATTCCCTGGAAACCTCCCCTCCAGAACAACCCAGGGGTCCATTTTTGGTTTAAAAAAAATATAGTGTTTAAATACTTTTTAATCCATTTTTGATCATTTGTAAGTAGAGATAATGCACATTGTAGAGTGCAGTACTTTATTATATATCTGTTAACTGCATTTTAACTGTGATTTCTATGGCAATATGATTGCAATTTGCAAGATAAAATACATTAAACTATATCACTAATCTATAATTAACTGAATACACAATTCTGGGTAATTTGGGTAAAAAGCAAGGTGTCCAAACTTCATTAAGGAACCAATCTCCCTTCTGTAACATTGTCCCTTTGAGAAAATTGATTCCAACTTAAATTTCTACTGAAGATACGGTTTTCAGGAACCAATTGTGTGGTTAGTCCCAAGAGCTACCTGTTTATGGGAAAATCCCCAGCTTCAAATGACATGTCATTTCAAATGTCAGATGAAATGTCTTCAAAGTCATGGAGTATAGCCATAGCATAAATTATGTCTCTAACTTGTATAAGATAGGCTTAAAAGACAGGCTGAGGTTAAGGAAATTTATTTTGGGGGGAAGAGAAGCATTGATGAGGGAGTGGAATTAGAAAGAAGACAGTGTGGGAAAGAATGCATTAGTCCCACCATTTTCATAGTCAACCTGGGAAAAGATCAAGGAACCATGGTTTCCATGACAATCAGTCATTTGACCTAAGCAAAAATGGCTATTAAATAAAACCTAAAAGAGTTAAAAAAATACCTGTACTTTCTTCCAAATGCAAAACTCTGTGCATCAGTAACCTGAACAATGAGTGTGTGTGCAATTCTCTGAGTACAGCTTTCCAGCACTTTCTGTCTCTCAATAATTAGTTTTCGAAACAGTGCCAATGGCAACAAGTTCTTCCAACTAATTAGCAGCAGTTTTCTGGCTGAACATCGGTATTACTCTTCAGTGTTAGCTAGAGGGCAGAAACACAGAGTGGCAAAAGGTGACTTCCTCATTGTTTCCAAAACTTTTGTTCTTGCAACTCATCCATGAGCATAGTCTCTGTCTTCCCATAACTTAGTTGCAGATTTCTACTGATATTTTGCTTCTACTTCCCAGGGATTGGGAAATGTGACCTTATCTGGAAAAGAGATGAGCAGTTAAACCGGGTCTTCTTGAGGAAATACCACACGTCAGTGAATTAACCCTCCATTTCTGGGCTAAACCTCACCACAGTATGAAATTCACCTATCATTTTTAGAAGCCACCAATTTCCCGTAACTCTTCAAACAGCTAGGGGATGCTGATGCAGAGTTTTGGGAGCATCCAAAGGAGAAAAACAAACCATACTTTTTTTCTAATACCAAGCCCTCTTAAAATATTTTTGTAGCATTGACATTTTTTTAATGTCAAATTAATTTTGTTAAAATAGTTCCTTAAAGAGACTGCGAATGTGTGTTTTCATTGATGAAATTGCTGACACCTCCCCAAACTAGGCAAATTAAAATAAAAGCAGACAAGCATAACAAAGGTGTGTCGAACAAAGAGCATAATGGACCTTTAGTCTCCCTGAATTTCCTTAGTATACAAATCAGATTTTGCAACAAAAAGAAAAAAAATTTTTTTTTAAAAACAAATCTGCTTTCCTTTCACCCTGCCTTGTTCACTTCCAGGATCACTCATTCACACCATCAAGCCCTGTTTCAGGAAGCTTCAATGATTAGCAGCATCATTTATTGAGTACTTATTGAATACAAAGCAAAGTACAACAGACGCCAGAGACATGTTTCCTACCCTGAATAAGCTTACACTCTAGCTAGAAAAATGGCTCATGCTAGGCTCTTCCCTCCATATAGAGGTTTCTTACAAATTTCAACTCATTGGCTTCAGATCTAGTTCATAAATTGAGTGAAGAGGGTCCTTGCAGAGCTTCTCCAGATTGAGTGATAGGATGCTCATAGTAGTGGGAAATCCCATTCACTACTGCCCCACTAAAATCAATTATGTTTACCTTTAACAAGCTACATCTTTTTTCAGTTTGTTCAGTTTATTTTTTCTTCTAGCATTAAGGTTTCATTAAAGATGTTCAAGGCCAGGCTAACCACACAGAGGACCTGGAAGCATTTTTTAATGAAAGGTAATAGACATGGAATCATGGCAAAAACATATGCAAGCAGCTTCACAGGAAAGAACAAGATGATGGGTGGCTTCGACTCCCCAAGCAGATGTGGCTGGAGTCAGCTCTCCAGTGTAATCATGCTCTGACAGGGTGTTGTAGAGGGAAGTCATCGTTCACTCTTGATTTACACTAGCCGAAGATACGTTGGCAGTCTTCCACTCTTTTCTGCCTTCCCTGCAACAATGTTCCACAACCCCCATATCTCCCTTCTACACCTTCCACCCCGGATCCTGGAAAGTCCCAGGTACATGATACAATTCCTAAGGTATTGTATTACAGCCATCCCTGGGTGCCTATATCTGATCGTCCTCCATCCGAGTCCTCTGATTGGTTCCTCCAGACTGATTGATTAGAAGAGCTGCCAATCATAGTGGGACATGAAGACAAAGAGACAGACAAGGAGAATATTTCTGAAAAATCTAAATTAATATCTTCCCCATATCCAGCCTCATATCCTTCCCCATATCCAGTCATCTCCTCCCAGACTCATAGTGCCACATCCTGGCCTGCAGTCTAAATAGGAAGGAGAACAGGTATTGAATCTCCATTTTGCAGATGAGAGAATTGAGGCACAGAGAAGTTAAGTGACTTACCCAAGGTCACGCTGCAGGTAAGTGGCAGAGTCAGGAGTAGAACCTAGGTTCTCTATCTCCTAGGCCTGTGCTCTTTCCACTTGGCCATGCTACTTCTCTGGTTAGCTCCTCTAAACTCTGAAATTAGAATAACAATAGTAATAGATAATAATAGATAACTCAGTTATCTCAGCGATTTTAACAGATTCTGGTCACAAAAAAACCCAAGAAAGTTGGCTCCAGTAGTATGTCCTTTTAAAGGATATGACCTTCTCAGTCAATGGCATTGGTTTTCCCAGTCTGAACCCCTTCACACAGGTTTCTGAACATACTTATTCAGAAGCAGCGTAGCTTAGTGGAGAGAGCGCAGATTGGTCGCGGGTTCTAATTCCGGCTCCGATACTCATCAGCTGTGTGACTTTGGACAAGTCACAACTTCTCTGTGACTCAGTTACCTCATCTGTAAAATGGGGATGAAGACTGTGAGCCCCACATGGGACAACCTGATTACCTTGTATCCACCCCAGCGCTTAGAGCAGTGCTTGGCACATAATAAGCGCTTAGCAAATACCAACATTATTATAATACCAGAAAGCCAGTTTTTTAGAGCCCAATGACAATTCACTCATTTACTGATTGGACCTGCTAGATTGTAAGATTCCTGAGGCAGGGTCCATGTCTGCTTATTCTATTTTATTCTCTCAAGCACTCAATACAGTGGCCTGCATATCATACACACCCAATAATTCTAAAACACTCGGAAGTTGAGGACGAGCTTGGAAGAATTCCACACTTAGCCAGGTAAAAGTAACTTCTGGAGGCGAATGACATTTCAATCTCTATTTCAGTGCATTTGCCTGAGAAAGAGCTCTGTCCCTCCCTTCCTAGCTCGGCCTGCCATCCCTGTTTCCACACGTTTCCGGGACCCACTCCCATACCCTGCGCTCATTTCTTAGCACCTCAGTCCCCTTATGACTATTCTCAGGTCTTTCTGTGGTATTTTTTGTGACTCCAGAGTTAGGGACCTTACTCCTGCTTCTACCATACCACCTACCCCTCACATCTCATGCCCAGTGATCCCCACAGAGCTGTGGGATCAGGGTGGGCTATAGGGAGAGCAAAGAGTGTCAGAGGAGGGGTTCTCCACCATTGTTTTCCTCCTCAACCACCTTCTCCTCTCTCACCAACTTGCCCCCAGCCTCAGCCCCTAAGCCATACAACCATGGGAGGGGCTGGGTCAATGACAGTGGTGGCAGTAGTTGGAAGCATGGGCAACAGCATCCAGCATGCTCCTCTAATGCCTATGTCACAAGAATAAATCTTGCTTTACATTAGATTACGTGACCATCTGGATTAGGTCTCAGTTAAAGAGGAGATTGTTCTGGATAACAGGGAGGCAGCAAGGCCGAGGGAGAAAAGTAGAGGACAGGGAGTCGGGTAAGTCGCTTAACTGCCCTGGGCCTCAGTTTCCTCATCTGTAAAGTGGGGATAAAATACCCGCTCTCCCTCCCCCTTAGTCTGTGAGCTATGTGGGGCAGAGACTGAATAATCTGATCTCGGTCCTGTATCTAACACAACAATTGGCATTACTTAATAGTACTAGACAGTACTTAATAACATTAAGGAAAATGCCAAGCCCTGCACTGGATACTTGATTTAACAGCTAGAGGAAAATCTCAGAAACCAAGTCAGGTTTTTCATGACGTCAAATATGACTAACAAGATCATTCTGTCTCATACTTTCTGACCCCAAAACAGTTTTAAATATGAACACTGACATCTCAGTCAACATTTAACTTTAAAAAGTAGACAAGTAAGCGTGGATAATCACCCAAAAACAAATATTAGAGAGCAATCAAATATATTAGGGCTCAAGAAAAGATTGGCAGAGACCAGACACAGCTTTTGTTTTTTTAACAGTGTGAAAAAAATTTAGCCTAGATTACATAGCAGAGTCAAATTTACTTTCACGGATTGGAACTTCCCCATTGACAAATTATAGATACCACTACTTAACCATTACGGTGAGCTGTCACATGATTCTTTACCCAGGAGTTACTTCAACTCTGTCATTTTAAGATTTTCAGCTTCCTACTTCCTACCCAGGAATAATCTTAATGCAAGGTTTTGTTTGCTTTTTGCATCCCTTGTAGGTTTTTCTGGGTCATCCAAAAGGGCTCTTCCATTAATGTGATAGACTTATATTGAGAAGGCCTTAGAAATGGTAGTCTGAAGGATTTGTGGATGGAAACTTGTTCAATGGGACTAGACCCTTTAACATTTTCGAGAATTAATTTATCAGCAGCCTTCTGCACTGCTGAAGCTGTGGAATGTCTCAGATCCAACCTCCCCAAATGTGATCCATTTTCAGAAAGCCTGTCCAGTTTTGATCTTTGAAGCTTTTCAGTACTCGACATTAGAACCAACTACCCAGCTGGATAATGCCTCTCTGGGAAGCTGCCAATACTCATTTATATGTCTATTGTCATTGGGGTGGCTGTCCAAGCCTCAGTGCAGCTGGTTTGCATTCAGAATCCTTTTTCAGTGGACTTCTGAAAACCAACAGAAAGGAAAACGCAATGGCTAGCAGTTGCTTTAATCATTCTGTTATTTGTATAGGTGGACAGATAGGACAAAAGCAGTAAAGTTTTGAATGTGATTTCTTTGGCCATTATCATCCTTTTATGAAAGGGGAAACTGCTTGAAACCATTTTAATAGACGCATTCATTTTCCTGAGACCTGTACAATCTGCATCTGTTACATTCAAAATTGGTCTGACATCCTTAGGAAGACCATTTGGATTGAGGTCAAATTGGAGAAATAGGTTCTTTTTTTTACTGCATGGATTGTTTCTGTCCCCCTCACTCATACTGATACCCTGGCTAGGAACTCCTTTTCTTCCTCACTCCCTGAATCTGACAGATGATAGCCCTGTCATATTTAAAGTCCTTCTAAAATCCCACCTCTGCCCATCAGCTTCGTGTACTTACGTATATCAATCCTCAGCATTTATGCATATATGGCTTTTCATTTCACATTCAACTATTTCTTTTAATCACTAACTACTTTTAAATATGTCTCCCCCATTAGACCGAGAGTCAAGTAGACAAGGAATGGGTCAATTGCTTGTTGCTTGTACTTCTCAAGAACATAGCACAGTGCATTTTACCTAGGGGAAGCTCAATAAATGCTATTACTATTATGACTATTACACACATTGACAAATCAAGCAGTAGAGATCCTCCAGACACTGAGATATCAGAATGTTCACAAATTGTACACTTCACATTTTCCCTTTGTCAATAATATTAGGACTTTATCAATATTCTACTACCTGAATTTTTTCCTAAACAATCTAAATTCTTAACCTCTACACAATCCTTCAAGTTGGGCTTTAAAGGGCTTCATGCTATCAATTCATACTTTTTAACTAAAACAAAAAAGGAGAAAATACTCTACTTCCCATTTCTTCTGCATTCACTCGAAAGAGAAATGCAAAAAAAATGTCCAAAGTTATGGTTTCAATACATTTTATTACTTTTAGATGTAAAATAAATCCTCTAAACTGACAATAGACATTTTAAACTTAAAACATTAAGTTATTAAACTGATAGCATATTAAAGGGAAAGGCATAATAATGGGAAAATTCAATTGCTTCTAGTGACTAGATTATTTCAGAGTGAGTGAATTATGTATCAACTCATCCAAAATTGTTTCCTTATTTTCTGTAGATTATTTTGTTAGAAACAAGCCGAGGACTATCACAAATGCAATAATTACCGAGCCAAGTGAAAATAGATTGGGGGGAGAGGGAGGCTACTGCCATTTTATGCTATTTTTGGCATGCTATAATGTTGACATAACTGGTTTCATGGAAAACAAAATTTGTGATAATTCACTCCATTCTATTTCAGAGAAAATCTGAGGCTGTGTAAAAGGGACTAAAAATGCACAGCTGTTTCTTAATGCTTGAATGAAGAAAAGTTAACAATTTGGGATTAGATTTTTTCTTTTGAAAAATCCCATCTGACAATAACCTCTATTAGACTTTTAGAGTTTATCTCAATCAGATTACAAAGGTTCTACTAGTTTTATCTGAACACATGACTTAAGTTTGCATTTTGTACAGTTTTGTATAATCTGCTTGGTTCAGATGGAGATTGAATAGATCTGTTCCTTCCTCAGGAGTAGAAAGACGCTGAATAACATTACTTATTAAATATCATTACCCAAACTATGCATTATTGGGAATAAATATGATCTGATGGCAAACGGAATGATTCACAAGTTAGGATTCCCTTCATTCTTCTCTTGCACCTGCTATCACTCATGTTCCCAAAACATGTGATAGGTTCCAGAGTTTGGGGATTTAAGGTTCAGAGCAATGTAGGGGCAAAGGCTGACTTAGAACCAAAAGTTGACCTACTTTATGCCTCGGTGAAAAACAGAATAAACAGAATGCATTATCACGGCATTCACAGGAAATGCCACATTATTTCTCACGTGAGGAAATGGTTTGCTTCCTCAGAACAAAACCTTTAAAATGTGTTTTTTAATACACAAAATAACAGATGAGATAAAAATCCCCCATAGAAAAAAGTGGAAGATTCTTCTAATGAAACAACATGCCCGAGAATGCAAAGTCCTGCTCTCCTGTCACAGTCTGGGAAAAACAAATCATAATCTTTAAGTTATATATTATAAATCACTTATGACAAACTTATGTTTGTCTCCCTGTTTTAGACGGCAAGCTCATTGTGGGCAGGGAACATGTCTGCCAACTCTGTTGCACTGTACTCTCCCAAGTGGTCCAGTGCTCTGCACATAGTAAGCACTCAAATAGTACTGATGATATTGTAATTCCATCCAAACAGGTTGTAAAGCAAGCTACAAAATTATTGGGTGTGTGCAAATCTAGAAAACCACAAGCAATTGGCAACTTTGCCTAGAAAAACAAATAGCAATATGTGCAATAAGGAAACCAAATTTTATTTTTGGATGAGATGGTTTATTACATAATTTTTTAAAAAAACACAATTTACAATGATGGCATCCATTTTGCATATAGCTCCATTCCAAAAAATCAAGTTACAGGAGACCTGACAGTCTTAAATGTCAAAGATGATACAAGTTTATGCTTACAGTACAGAGGATGAAACATAGTGCCTTAAAAATAATAGAGAATAGCACTACCAAAATTTACAGAATGTTTTCATATACACAATCATTTTTTTCCATTTCATTCTTTTCTTGGATATGCACCCACTTGATTTGCAATGAATACAATTAAACATCCTCATTCATTTCTGTTGTCCAAAGAATGCAAAACCTTCAATTTCTCAATCCATTTGCTCTACTACAGAATTGCAAATTTTTGTGTGTGGTTAGAATGGTGGATATGGGGAAGAGAGTGGGATAAGAAGTTGATCGCTTCAAACACACCAATCATGTAACATAATGATTCTGCATGCTCTTGATTCTTTAATAAACAGTCCTAAAACCACTATGGTAGCATGTTACCTAATCTTTATTCTGGACATATTTCCTCCCTGCCCCTCGGTTAAATTTATACTTCAATACATTTAGAGAATAAGACGTATCAAGTGATATGGAAAAGGAAATAAACCACTTTGCTCCCTTGGGCAAACAGTATTCACCAGTGAAGAAAAATACATGTTATGAGATTACCGACTATCAAAATACATCTAAAGAGTAGCCAAGTCAAATGTGAATTTTGAAATAGAGATCAGTCCATGAAACAGAAAACAACAGGTTGATGACAATTATTTCCCAAGTTAGAAAAGACAGAAATAAACAGTGAAAATAGCTTTACTCTAAAAATGAATAGTAGTAATCATATTTTTCATTTGTAAATTGTGCATTTTGGACTTGTACGCAGCCAAGCTACTTTCATCCAGAAAATAACCAAGAGCTTTATAAGCATTAACTAATCAGGTTTAAAACACCAACATCGAAATGAGTTACTTGGTATTCATTAAGGTGCTGGGATGCCATCTGTCAATGTAGGGAAACAAAAAGAGTTGATAAAAACAGTAAAAGAGTCTCACTCAAATCATCAGGAGAATGATATAGTGGAAACATATAGTGGAAAATGAACCAATTTGAACATACTGATGATTTTATTCAACAAAGACTAGTTCTTGCAACTTGAATTTTTTCCGAGTACTATAGGGATGGCTCCATTAAGATTCCATATCACAGAAATTGCACAAGATTGAAAGAGATAGGCCATAACCACTATGGATACTTCAAGAGCTACCTAAAAAAGACCTCAATTTGTGTATCAATTACAAGTGGATAAAGTAATGAAATTTTAAATATTAATAAAATTACCTATTCTTGAGTTGTCATAACAGCATTTTGCTCCAAAAATTCTACATACATATCCATATTTTTTTTTCCTTACAACTCAAAACATCTCAGATGCTCGATTCTGGGGGCTGTATATTTCCTGTTGTTTATTAAAATACCACAACAAATGCTCAGCAAACAGGCTGTTGTAAAATGCAGTGGGAAACAAGCGTAAATCTTTGGCACACGCCATTTAGTGGCATGGCTGTAGGCAAGGCGGTGGGCATGCACTCGTAGCACTTCTGCTAGAAGATTAGAGGCAGCCACCATGATGGCTTGGGAACAGTGTCCCATGATCTCTGAGGGGCATACATTTCTAACAGCCAAGGAGGCCACTGGCTCCTGGGGTTTGAGTGACACCTAGACTTGGAACCAAGCCCAAATCTAGAATTACATATAGGACAACAATCAGTTTCTGGGAGGTAAGTTATCACCCCTACAGAGAAGGAAGGCCCCAGAGACCATTGGTGGTCCTCAAAAGACTTCAAGTGGGTCTGAAAGTGTTCTCATGATTTCCAGCCAGTCCTTAGCACTGTTTCTAGAATGGGACTGCTGCTGTTTCTGCTCAGAGTGTGTTCAGAGTGTGAATGGTGTGCTCAGAGAATGACTTCTTCCCGACCAAGAGGGAGTCTTCAGGAGCAGAGAAGACACTCTCCAACTTTTGGAAGTGGCCCAAAGGGACAGGAAAGTTAGAGGATCCTTTTTATTCACTTTGTTTTAAGGCCAAGTCTACCTAGCCAGTCTGGATGATTAAACTCAAAAACCTGCTCAACCCTCTTGTTCTGTCATTTAGCTCTAACCTGACCTTATTTCTTGCTGTTCTAGGACAATGTCTAGGTGAATAGCTGGGGCTTTTGTGACTAGTAGACTAAAGGAGCTTAAGACTACTTCTTTAGCTGCAATGTTCTGCAGCTCTTATAGCACTTGGTGTCCTTGTCTTCTTATGGTTTTTCTATTTTTATTGTTTCATTTCTCCTTCTGTGTCATTACCAACCTTCTCCCCTCTTATTCTTAGATTGTAAACTCCTTTGGGTCCAGGGATACACTCTAATTCTCATCCATGTATTTTCTCCCAGTGCTTACTACAGTGCTTTACATACAGTGGGTGCTCAAGTACTACTGAATGAGCAATGAATGAGTTGATAAGCACAAAAACTAATCTTCCACAATCAGAAGTTCTTTTATGTCCTTTTTGTGACATCCTCAATGCAGCTTTCTACAATAACCGACTTGCAACAGTACAAAGGGTGGGATGCAAAAGCAAAGTCACTAAGCAAATGCCACGTGAATTATTCCTGAGTGTGCAAAAAACAGTTTGGACAGGCAATAAAAGATTTAGAACAGAGATGGAATGTCTTTGAAAGCTGTTTCATTCGTGCATGCTGATGTGTTTCCGTTAAACTGATGCTTAGAGGGAAAATTCCCAATCTAAGGATAATATTTAGCTATCATCCTCTCCAAAACTGATGCTAGATATATGAAAAAAAATCACAAACATTTTAAATTATCTACCTATGCTATTCTCTATTTGGTTCCCTAATGCTTAAAAATAACATAATCAGCATTAAACCAAAAGATTCAACATAGAAATAATGGTGAGAATACAGTGCTTTTGAAAATGTCAATGGAGAAGGGCATTTAATAAATTCTACTCAACTATGAAAGAAGTTGTTTTAATCTGGTGTGCTATCAAATGTTGACGTTCACTCTCTTTGCACTATTAGTAGTATATGCTGAAGTGAATTTAAATTTTATTCAATTTTCATCTCTAGAGTGGTGAAGAAAGCTTGGAAAATGAGCTTAAAAGTGGTTATCTAAATTAACAGTTATCCTAAAAGCTATGAATAGCCAGGTGCTTAATAAAAATCTCATCTATAAACTTTATACCTTAATCTGGATACAGAACATTCTCTTACTGTGGAAATATATTTCCATTTTTGTCTCATGTCCAGCTTGAACAACAAAGAGACCTTTGTATACTATATCTTGATTTTAGAGTGCTCTCAATGCTGCCAACCTCAACATAACTGACCATTACAATGAAGAAGAATTACTAGTACTAGGTTGGTATCAGTTGTAATGGCCCAAGATGTTTGTGTGGCCACTGTAAAGCATCATGCCATTTAATAATAATATTTAAATGAACACTCAGCTCTGCCATAAGGCATGTTTTCACTGTACATTTTGGCTAGAATGGCTTTAGGGAATTAGCATACATCCAACAATACATGCATTGTCATGGAACTAGAGTGCCACAAATATCATGAACCATCTGTGCATGTGCACATACATGGCATTGAAATGGGTGAGTACTACAGAATGAATTTTCCTTAACATGTGATTTTGCAAGGACACTAATCCCATGTTATAAGGAGAAATGGGTACAGAATGTTTGATCTACTTCATTTTCCCAATAGGTTAAAACTCACCATAAGAGAAACTTATTAGCACATAATGCAAACCAAAAAAAAAAAATACAAAAGCATAAAGGTGCATCACCTTACATATGAATTTGTAACAGCCAGCTCAATTACCTTAATAGGTTGAGAACTGGATGGGCATAAACTGGGGAATGAGTGTCAAATACTTTTGATAGGCAGGAATGCTAAGCAGCACAAATTCACAAGATTCTTATTAGATTTAATTTTGCACGTATGTCAAAAAAAAGATCTGGGGGAGATAAGGGAATACAGTAAACGGAGCTAAATGAGTCAGCAACAGATTTTAAAAAGCAAAAAGCAACACTATGGTTTGTTAAAAAAAAAACTAAGGCAAAGCCTCTCACTCTGCATTTTTATTACAGAGTACTGTTATTTAGTTGTGATCCTACATCTGAAGATACAGAGAACTTGAAGGGGATCCAGATTTGAGCAAAACATAATTGTTAAAAATTTGGCAAACAGTTGCTAACAGGAAAGACTGCAGGAATAGGATTTACCTAGCCAAGAAGAGAGAACATTGAGGAGATTTGAAAAAAAAAATTCTGAACGAATATTGGCATAGTGACATCTGCTCCCTTTCCACTACACAAGCAACGGGCTTTAAATTGCATCAGGGGGAACTTAGGGTCAGCTAAGATTTGTGAGACTCTGAAACAATGAGATTGAAGAGGAAATAAAAAGGATAAATAGCTACCTGTTGAAGGTATTTTCAATCAGGTCCAGCCCAAGAGCAGAAGGATGGTTTTAATGAGCATTTGAGGACCTGACTTCTTTTAACACACATGGAACTAGAGACTCTGAGACCTCAAATTGTTTTAGAATTGTGTTTTGACTAACTCATTTGGATTTAATCTTTATAATTTTCATATCTGCATGCATAGAGGGAGGTATGTAGTCAACAGGCCTGACCAAAACTGAATAAAAAGGTAGCATCATAAAGGAATAAGTGACCCAGTATATTTTTGGGTGTCATAATATGGCCACCCCTAGAATGCGGCTTCTGAAATTGAGAAATTTTTAGGGCAGGATTATTCCTTTGCATATCTTCTCTGTGATTCGACAGCTGCCATCAACAACAGAGGGAGCTTTGGGAATCCGGGAGGTACAAACAGGAGAAATTAGCCCTTTGAGAGTGCTAGATTTAATCCTTGCTTCATTGCCCATTAAAATATCGAGCCCAATTCTACTTTGTTAGTTGGAGAGTTCACACTGTTTTATGCTTGCCATGGGATGGCTCAATTGTCTTTGGAGATGGGGGAGCTGGAGAATCGGGGATAAGTCATCATCCCCTACCCTGCACAAGGAAGCCTGGAACATGGATGCTTTATATGTAGTGAGGCATATTTTGACCCATGCACAGCTTGGGATAGGATCATAGTAGGTACAAGCACCTGTGGACTCTGCCTTCAGCACAGCAGCCACCACACAAGTTCCCTCCACCACCTCACAATGCCTGAAAGAGGCACAGCATATAGCAGAGCTTCAGCAGGCCAAACAGCCATAGACCAGTAAGTAACTGTTCCTAAGGGCCTACATATGGAGGGAGGCTACATTCTCTTCTATTACTTCTAATAGTGCACCGGAAGTCAGTTAATTGTATGTGAGCGCTGTGTGCAGAGCACTGCATTAAGCACTTGGGAAAGTACATATAACAATAAACAGACACATTCCCTGCCCTCAACAAGCTAACCCCAAGAGCTCCAGAGAGGAGACCAAGACTCAATAATAATGCTCCCAGAGGTTTTTTTTTTGTTTTGTTTTTTTTTACACACACACAATCAAAGGGCTTTAGCTTCCAAATGTCCCTGTTAGGTAGAAGGGGGAAGGAATCTTTCTCCCTATTTCACGGATGGGAAATTCAACACACAAGATAGTTAAAATAACTTGCCTACAGTGACACGGTGTGTCAGGGGCAGTCAGGACTCCCGATTCCCAACCCACTACTCTTACCGCTAAGCATAACTGCCTCTCCCTTGTCAGCAGAACACACAGAATAGCTCATATGCCCTTGAAAGTCATATGGCAGCAGACAGTTTTGTGATTCTTGACACCAAATGGAGTCATTGTACACCATACAAGGTCTCAGACATACTCATTCAGATTCACACCACATACGCTCTATAAATATAGTTGCCTGAGTTTTCTACATAGTATTCATTTATTGTCCAACTCTGTTCTCATTTTAAAAACATAGTATCACTGATATATCTTGAGTTGGAAAGCTACTCTGAAAATAGAATAGCATGCAATATAGGAAGAAAATGTGTCAGTGCTTTTTAATTATTAAATATCTATATGGCTCAACTACAAAACAATTAAAAATAGGAAGTAAATTAGAAGAACCAAGGTCATTGATGATATTTTGAAAATCAGCAATAATCTTTTTGACATTGAAAAGAAAATGTTTTCCAAGGAAAATCACAGCACATTATTGTGGAAAGTCTAATCACTCACGCAATGTAAAGAATTATCATTTATTGACCTTGCGACTGATCTGCAGCTTGTCAAAACAAACACAAATACTTCTGTTAAACTAAAGCCTGCTCTACAAAAGGCTTTTTTTAAAAAAAATTACAAAGAAAAAAATTAGTTTTAAAAAGCTACTAAGGAAAAACAGCTAAAAATATAAACCTCAAAATGCTCTTTTTTGAAGTACTAATAATTGTAGCTGATTATTGAATAATCCTTTTGGAATCATAGATTATTCTATTTCCCATTTCTTTGCTCTCTGGAATTAGCTGAAATACTATTCTTAACCATTACTAAAACGTACTAAAGACTACAGTCAGATTGTTAGAGATACCAAAGAAGTGGTGCCCCAATAAAACATGGGTTCATGATGTGGTAATAGTTTGTCATTTCCAGATCAGTCACTGAGGGTCTAAAATTTCAGCAAGATATGTAGCTTTCAAATAATGTTTCAACAAAATCCAAGTGTATACCAATTTGTTTCTAAACCAAAGAGAAGAGTTAGCTATTGCTCTCCAAATATTACAAATGCAAGGATATATTACGTTTTCTTTATGAGGGCATATTAATTTTGCTTTGCTTCCTGAGAGCAAAAAGAGATCAAGGCTTGAATTCAATCAGAACCTTCTGGCTGCTAGAGGCTATGGTCTAGTTTAAGACTTCCCTCCTCACTTCTTGAAACAAAAGTAGTTGGGCTTCCATTACCATTAACGATTTAAACCAAAAGAGAGAAGTCTTAAACCAAGTCATATGCTTACCAGAAACGATAACAATGTTACAGTTTGATTTAACCTTATCAAGACAAGGAATCTCTAATTCTAATACCTAGTCACAAAAAAAAAAAATCTATAATTGACCTGTCTTTTTTCCAATCTTGACAAAGTTGCTGAGGATTATCATTTAATATTCTGAATTCTGGAATAAAGTATTATTTCTTTATAAAAGGTAAACTAATTGCCAAACTGTCCTACAGAGTACTCTCCATCTATAGTCTATATTAATAAATTTAAGTCCCAGGCCAAAGGTCTGAATAAGTGAACCTCAGAAAAGCAAGCCTCTACTAATGCTCTAGCTGTGAACCAGGATCAGAAAACCTAATTCTGTTACCTCGATGTTAATAGCCACATTAAAAAAATTAATAATCTGAATTAGACTTGATTGCATCAGCAACAGGCCTGTAATATCCTCCCATTCGAGCCAAACATTAAATTTCCTTTCACGAGATGAAAATACAATCACTTCCTACATAGTATAGTATTGTACAGAAATATGACAAAACTCTACAGAAAAAACACACTAGATGACCAACATCAAATTACACAGACAGCAAATATTAATACAATCATTTACCACTCCCCTCTATCTCTAGCTCATTTACATGATCACTTATCTACTTTCAAACAAGGGTGGGTCTATAATAGACACGTGCTCATTTAAGGAAAAAACAGATGCATTAGGCTTTAATCAAGGCGAAGAAGCAGGAGATCCTCTCAAGCTGTTGAGTGCAGCATGAATTCTGAAATGTAGTCGGGATTCCATGGAGTATTCTTTGTAGTTGTTTCTATAACAAAAATAATTGTCCATTTGAAATAAAAGTGATTTGGCCCTCATGCTTTTTCCTTCTTTGTTCCCCCAATTTATTCTCATCCAAGACATAACAAGAAAGAAATCCAATAACTAAGAATTTGCTACCCAACAACACACATTCTTCAAAAACCATTATGTTTTTAGGAAAACATATACTCAGCTGTTTAATCAGTTTGGAAGGTTAAGAAAGGACAGCACTACCCTCTGCTGGAGGCTTGGAAAGGGGAGGAGGGAGACCTGAGAAAGGACCAAACTCAACTGGTATATCCTGGGGACAGCACTGCCTAGCTCCCTCAGATCACTAATAAATTTTAGCCAGACATGCAGCTCTTGATCATCTCTGGTAATGGATAGAGACAAAAGATCAATTCTCCCAAATTTCCTGTAACAACTGTGATTTTGCATATGTAGTAATAATAATTGTGGTAGTTGTTGAGTGTATATGTGTGCCAAGCACTGTAGTAGGGGCTGGGGTGGATATGAAGTAATCATATCTGACACAGTCCTTGTCCCATATGGGGCTCACAGTCTAAGTAGTAGGGAGAACAGATATTTAATCCTTATTTTACAAATGAAGCAACTGAAGCATAAAGAAGTTTAGTGACTTGCCCAAGGTCACATTCAATTCATTCAATAGTATTTATTGAGCGCTTACTATGTGCAGAGCACAAGGCAGGCAAGTAAACAGCGCCAGGAGTAAAACCCAAGTTCTCTGACTTCCGGCTTGTGCTCTTTACACTAGACCAAGCCACTTTTCTGTTCAATATCTATGTTCAATTGTCTGTTCAACACTTTGAATATTATGTAGCATTTAGTTTTGAGTAACCCAGCTTTCCTTGGCTGTGAAAAAGACTGATCATTTCAAATAGGTTATATTCAAACTTGCAACCCTTGCACTTGCAGTTGAATTTGCTTCTCCATCATAGTATCAGTAATTCATCAACATTACCTAGTTGATGAACAGCTCAATGTACACTGTTACCATTCATTTACTGGTAATTGAAGTAGAACAATTAGTTTCCTACATAATGCTGGTGAACTACTGAGAGAGTGATGGAGAAGTGCAATGTTGGCCCTCAGAGTGCTGACGATCTGAAATAGACCTAGAATGTTTTGCTAGTTTCTCTTCCACAAAACTTCTTCAATTCCACCTAGTGATCAAAGCACATCAACCCTATACCCCCTTCATTCAATAAACACACAGTAAGCGCCCAATAAATAAGTACTATTGATTGATCTCACTGGCCTAAGTTTTGCAAACGCTGATTACTTTCAGAAACTAACCTGAGCAGTTGACCAGTAAAACACACACTGAGTCAAAGAATAATTTTACTGGAATTATACAGAGATTCTCAAACCTCTCTCATTGTGTTCAAGGTCAGAATTAGACCCTGACCGATTTTTATCCCTAAGACTTTCAATACAGCTAGCAGAAGTAGGAGAAATTAAAACAGTTGAAACATCTTAGTGAGGAGAAAATTAGACATGACCGAAGAAATTAAGTGCAACTAAGACTCAGAGAACAAGGTTGGGGAAAAAAAATCAGAAGGCTGTTGGGTAAAGGAGAAAAGATTTAAAATGGGTCAAGTATTCAAAGGGAGGTAGAACAGAAGTTAAAAATAAGAGTTGGCAATATAGAAGTAATAGCAGGAATGAAAGCCTCCCACTTCTAGAGCCTGGCATAGGTTGGATATTAAGCCTCAACCCAATCCAAGCTCCAAAAGTACTGAAAGTTTCAAGGTCTACTCTGTCCACCCCCAAATTATTTTCTAATCTGCCAACATTTTAAAAAGAGGCATGGCCACCCATCATAGGTTTAGCTCACCTACATTCCCCAGATTCCCTCTGTATTATCAAATACAGATTTAACTATATTAGAGAATGAGATCACAGGCTTGTTCAGGCCTGCCAGATACCCCTTCCCATAGGTCAGTGGAATATTCTGGGAGGACTTTGGCCTTAGAGCCAGCCAATAGGGTGAAAAGCTTCCTTTTTCCACCCTCCCCTCCCACTGCCCCCTTCCCATATGCAGGGAGAGTTGGGGGGCTGAGGGGGAGGGGAGGCCCGAGTTGAACTCTCCTGGGGGATGAGCAAAGGGAAATGACTCAGTATGAAGCTGGCTGGGAACTGTACTGGTTTGCTAGAAGGTCCTGCATATTCTCCCAGAGATTGAGCCAGGAAGATTTGCACGTGTTAATGTATTTTTCTCTACCCAAGCTATACCTGAGGTAAAAAGGAAGTAAGTGTGGGTTAATTTTCCCATTAGCTTAATCTGTGGATGACATTAGATAAAACCTCCTTCCTCTGCTTTCCCCCAAAGAGAGCGCATCACAAGTTCTGGTTGCCAGACTTTCAGCTTGGCCCTGACAGTTTTAAAGTTCAGGAGCTAAAAATACTACTTTGCAAAACTGGAATTTTCTCTAGCATTTTCTGTTGAAATCTTTTCCATTTGTGTTATCAATTAAATCCCAATTTTAATCTTCTCTGCTTTACGACTTTTGTTCAGTCATGACCACTGGGGCCTACACAGAATGTTCAATCAGGTTCTGGGTAGAGTTCTTAGTTCCCTATCTTCCTCTAGTGGCCTTCAATACAAGATGCCTGGTGTGTGTGCTTGTTTATAGTTATTCAGCAGAGTAGCTCCAAAGACCATCTGAGGAAAAAATTATTTTTGGATGATAGAATGTTCTTCCTTCTTTTGGCTTGGTCTCTGTTGTCTGAATCTTCCAGGACTTGACTCAGGTTCAACTTGGACTATCCTGAGCTCATTCCCCAAAGCTCAATGAATTATGCAGAGTTTCACCACCACCACCGCTCTCCGCCTCTCCTGACTACCCCACAATAAGAGCCAGGAGCTGCAGTGAAGTGTGGTTTCTTCCAGTCCTGGTAATTCCTGCGTAGGTGCCAGACGGAGACTGACACACCCTTGCCCTAGGTGCCTACCTTCAGCCACTCTCCTCTTGTCTGCCTTAATCATAGCCACAAGATCACAACAGCATGGCAAAGCTACAAAAACACCACTTACTTTGCACTTTCTATGAATCTTATGGCTTTGTCTCTGTCTCCTTGTTGCTTGTACAGAAGTCCCAATTCATAGAGTGTGAATGGCACCAAGTAGTGATCATACTTCAGTTGCTTTTCACTAGAAGACCGTACAAAAAGAAGTTTAGCATTGGAACGTAAAGAGACACTCATAACAATATTTTATCCAGGCCTCACTAAGCAGGACATAAAGACAAGTTCAATTTCCCATCAAACCTATATTTAAGTTTTAAAAGTGCAGAGAAACCAGGTAGGATGTTTCAGTGCCAAGGTACATATATTCTCAAGTGTAATGAAAGATAGCAAATATTGCATGCATAACATTTTTTTTACTGTGATCTTTATTTTGGGCAGAGATGGCTAGTGTTCAAATCTCAACTATACTGTGGATTATGGGAATCCAAACCCAGAAACTTGACAGCCTACTAGCTGAGCACTGGTGCAACTCATTTTCATAAAAAAAAGTTATTTTTAACAAAAAGAAAGAGGAAGTAATAAGGAGGTCAGAATTTATTTTCTAAGTGCCTTCTGTATAATAAAAACTCTGTCAAATGAAATCAAGTAAAACTGCCTCAGCCCCATACTTTGGAGGCAAGACAAACTGGATGAAGGCTAAAAAGACTTGGAATCAAATTATCAGAGAAGCAGCTGACTAGTGGTCAGAGCACGGGCCTGGGAGAAGAATCTGGATTCTAATCCCAGCTCTGCCACATTTCTGCTGTGTGACCTTGGGCAAGTCACTTCACTGTGCCTCAGTTACCTCATCTATAAAATGGGGATTAAGACTGAAATCCATGCGGGACAGGGGCTATGATCAACCTGACAATCTTGCATCTACCCTGGTGCTTAGTACAGTGCCTGGCACATAGTAAGCACTTAAATACCATTGAGAGACCATTATGGAGCTCTCTCAAGTCAGGAGAGGGAACTCCTCTGGAGAAAGAACTACCCAAAGGCCTGAAAATGTTGACACCAGAAGCTTCATTTATCAAATCTGAAATCAGAAGCATCCTTTCATAACTCTTTATAAAGAAAACTGTATAATGCTATTAGAGACAACTGTCCTCACCCTGATTTTCCCATCACTGTAGACAGCACCTCCATGCTCCCATCCTCACAAGCCTATAACTTTGGCATTACCCTCCACTCATCTCTCTCATTCAACCCACGTATTAAAACTGTCACCAAATCCTGTTGCTTCTATCTTCATGAAATTGCTAAAATCCACCCTTACCTCTTTATCCAAAATGCTACCACATTGATCCAAGCACTTATCCTATCACCCCCCCATCCCCAGACTACTGCATCAGCCTCCATGCTGAACTCCCTGCTGATTTCCTCCTAGCCCAGCTCACACACTTTGCTCCTTCAACACCAGTCTACTTACTGTACCTCGATCTCATCTATCTCGCCACCAACCTCTCGCCCACGTCCTGCCTCTGGCCTGGGATCGCCCTGCTCCTTCACATTCCGACCAAACACTCTCCTCTCCTTCAAAGCTTTATTAAAAATCATATCTACTCCAAGAGGCCTTCCCCAACTAAGTCCTCATTTCCCCTACTCATCTCCTTTCTGCACTGCCCTTGCACTTGGGAGCAGCATGGCAGTGGAAAGAGCACGGTTTGGGAGTCAGAGGACTTGAGTTCAAATCCCAGATCCTCCACCTGTCTATGTGACCTTGGGCCAGCCAGTTCACCTCTCTGTGCTTCAGTTACTTCATCTATTAAAATGGGAATTAAGACTGTGAGCCCCATGTGGGACAAACTGATTACCCTGTATCTATCCCAGCACTTAGAACAGTGCTTGGCATATAGTAAGTGCTTAACAAATACCATAACAATAATAATACCTTATTTATTTTGTTAATGAGGTATGTATCTCCTTGATTCTATTTATCTTGATGATATTGTCTTGTTTTTGTTTTTTCTTTTGCTTTGCTGTCTCCCCCGTTTAGACTGTGAGCCTGTCACTGGGCAGGGATTGTCTCTATTGCCGAACTGTGCATTCCAAGTGCTTAGTACAGTGCTCTGCACATAGTAAGCGCTCAATAAATACTATTGAATGAATAATAATTTGCACCCTTTATTCACCCCTCCATCAGCGCCTCAGCACTTATGTACATAATTGCAATTTAATGTTCATTCATTCATTCAATAGTATTTATTGAGCGCTTACTATGTGCAGAGCACTGTACTAAGCGCTTGGGATGAACAAGTCGGCAACAGATAGAGACAGTCCCTGCCGTTTGACGGGCTTACAGTCTAATCGGGGGAGACGGACAGACGAGAACGATGGCAATAAACAGAGTCGAGGGGAAGAACATCTCATAAAAACAATGGCAACTAAATAGAATCAAGGCGATGTACAATTCATTAACAAAATAAATAGGGTAACGAAAATATATACAGTTGAGCGGACGAGTACAGTGCTGAGGGGATGGGAAGGGAGAGGTGGAGGAGCAGGGGGAAAAGGGGAAAAAGAGGGTTTAGCTGCGGAGAGGTAAAGGGGGGATGGCAGAGGGAGTAGAGGGAGAAGAGGAGCTCAGTCTGGGAACGCCTCTTGGAGGAGGTGAGTTTTAAGTAGGGTTTTGAAGAGGGAAAGAGAATCAGTTTGGCGGAGGTGAGGAGGGAGGGCGTTCCAGGACCGCGGGAGGACGTGACCCAGGGGTCGACGGCGGGATAGGCGAGACCGAGGGACGGTGAGGAGGTGGGCGGCAGAGGAGCGGAGCGTGCGGGGTGGGTGGTAGAAAGAGAGAAGGGAGGAGAGGTAGGAAGGGGCAAGGTGATGGAGAGCCTTGAAGCCTAGAGTGAGGAGTTTTTGT
The DNA here is from genome assembly GCF_004115215.2 of Ornithorhynchus anatinus. Classification (NCBI taxonomy): domain Eukaryota; kingdom Metazoa; phylum Chordata; class Mammalia; order Monotremata; family Ornithorhynchidae; genus Ornithorhynchus; species Ornithorhynchus anatinus. Next base: position 44,953,019 of record NC_041753.1, on the reverse strand, counting down.
TTGGAGCGGAGGTTGATAGGCAACCACTGGAGTTGTTTAAGAAGGGGAGTGACAGGCCCAGATCGTTTCTGCAGGAAGATGAGCCGGGCAGCGGAGTGAAGAATAGACTGGAGCAGGGCGAGAGAGGAGGAAGGGAGGTCAGAGAGAAGGCTGACACAGTAGTCTAGCCGGGATATAACGAGAGCCCGTAACAGTAAGGTAGCCGTCTGGGTGGAGAGGGAAGGGCGGATCTTGGCGATATTGTAGAGGTGAAACCGGCAGGTCTTGGTAACGGATAGGATGTGTGGGGTGAATGAGAGAGACGAGTCAAGGATGACACCGAGATTGCGGGCCTGAGAGACGGGAAGGATGGTCGTGCCATCAATGGTGATAGAGAAGTCTGGGAGAGGACCGGGTTTTGGAGGGAAGATGAGGAGCTCAGTCTTGCTCATGTTGAGTTTTAGGTGGCGGGCCGACATCCAGGTGGAGACGTCCTGGAGGCAGGAGGAGATGTGAGCCTGAAGACCAAATCACTCCATCTCCCCATCTAGACTGTGAGCTCCTTGTGGACAGAGGATGCATCTACCAACTCTGTTATACTGTTCTCTCCCAAGCACTTAGTACGGTGCTCTGCACATAGTAAATGCTCAATAAATCTGATTGATTGCATTCAAATATTACTGTGATATATCACAGGTAGTCTCCCTGAAGGTTGTTAAAAAGTTTAAGGAACTGTGGCTTCTTGCTTCAGTGGAGAAAGAAAAAGTAGAAAAGGGAAGGGCTGATCTGCTCAGCTATACAGTCCTTTGGGAGTGCTCATGTTTCCTCGTAGGGTAGCCCTGAAGCACTTTTGCAGCTCCAAATCTTCAAGCATACTCTGAAAGCATTGCCTAATTGATGAGCTGATGAGAACTGTCTCCAATTTTGAGAGAATCCAGCCTTCAAACTTTATCTGGGAAGCCCTCTCCATATTCTCCTGAATTCGTAATATTAAAATGGCTCATAAAAGTGTTACTGTATATTCAAAGAACTATTTTAAAATGAGTGAGCCGTGTAGTTCTATGTTCTATTTCTTTAAAAGTGAAGAAAGTCCATGTGCTAAAAGTTAATAAACAAGACTGGTACTTAGATAAGTGCTGATAATACCATTCCTAGGCATCTCAAATAGCTACAAAATATGTTTTGACTTATCTTTAAGCACCAAATTTGATTATTTTTAAGTTCAAATTACAAGAGTCCACCAAAAATATGTTCCACCAAGCCATGAAAATATAAGATACTCATTTTGAACAACAGAAGCTCAATAGCAACAGAAAGAAAGGGACCTTTATAGCCCATGCCAGTTCTAAAGTTCTTCATTGTTTTTCCCCAAAACAGACACACACAGCTTTAGATGACTTTTTACCTTTGAATAACCTGATTGAAACATAGCTCAGCTTGCAAGAGTCGTCCTAAGTGCTTCAGGCAGAGACCTTTCAGTAACTGTACCAAGCATTGGTCATCCATAGAGTATTCTGTGGGCTCTTAAAATAAAAAAACAAGGAATAAACAAGGAAAAAAATAAATAGAATGCAAGAACAGTGACATTTTGGGACATCTCAGAGGCCTCAATGAGGAAAACAGTAATCCTAACAATAAGCAAATTTACATTTTCCCCAAGACAAAGCACTATGTTTATATTAGTTCTGAATACAGTATGATGAAATTGAAACTATCCAAGTTGTTGTGATCACACCTTATTGCTTTTATATATTCCCCAAGCAGGATTCGACATAATGTGTTCAATAAATACTCTTGATACTGATACTTATTTCATCAGCATTCTGAGTTATAGTCATTCAAATATATTGCCAATGATTCTACAGGGTAAGGAACCAAGAGCATGATGAAGAACTTTTGTAAAATCTATCAAAGGCAAAGCAGTAATAAGAGAGCTGTCCTGTCTTTTCCTTGTTGTTTTGGCTTATAACTATTGGCTTCAGTAAAGGAAGGGATAAAACACACATATGGAGAGGCAGATGGCTGTGTACCTATTAAAAATTCAGGAAGCAAAATACCCTCTTCAGATCATCATGTTTACAACTCATTATCAATTCTCTCAGGTTACTTTTTTGTTTAATTAGTAAAATAAATTTTAACAAAACAGTTCTGCAAGATTGGAAAGGCAAACACTTTAAAATTCACTCAACTTTTGATTTACTTGCCTGACATTCATAAAGGAGTTTACCCTTTATGGGGTACCCTTTAAGGGGAGCCTCTTTCGAACAATTCTAATTTGTATCTTTGTTTTACCATTCAACTTGGGAAAAGGCAATGTCTTTACAAGCAAATTTCCAGGATAATTAATCCCCAAATTATTTCAGACGTGATTTGGCTATTTCTGACAGGTTTTTTTGTCCTGAAATACCAAGAAAATACAGGCATAAGTAGGCCTGAGTTAGCTGTTTATGTGGGCTTATAGCCAAAGAAGCTGGTATTGAAATCAACTCCATTGTTCTTGGCTTTTTTAATGGTGGTGTTTGAAATTCAGTATTTTTGACCCATAGTAGATTTTGAGCTCATTGGGCAGGTATCATGCCTACCTACCCTACTGCACTTTCCCAAGAACTTAGTACAGTCCTCTGCACATAGTATGGGCTCATAAGTACCACAGATTGTCACATTGCTAAATCCCAGAAATGTTGGTATAAAATTTAAACTGGATGAGATTTAATGGTGACAGAGGAAAAAGGGTGAATATGCAGTCCTTCTTTCTTCCCCAACCAGGATCTTTAATCTTGAGAAAGAAGAAAAATCTCCTTTTTAGCATATGTTTATAAGACTGATCTTTTTGACGCATAACGTGTGTTCACCTTTTGAGGTTAATGACCTGTTCCAAGAGCACCAGGATTCCATTCAGCACACTAGAAGAGGAGGGTTGCCACCTGGTACCCAATGTGGATGAATTCACTTCACATGTGTGGAAAGTCAATCCCCTGCAAATAGTCTACTCATCTAGATTTTGATGGGTTTAGATGGAACATTGTACTTTAGTTTTTTGGTTTTTTTAAAAAAGCATTCTATTACACCATCAGTGCTAGCTTCTTCACTAGGGCATGTGCTTGTGAAAACATCCATTGGAGAAATATTGCCATCTGAACCCAAAGAATAATCCAACTCCATCTATTAACTTGCTTTTGGCCCAGCAGCCATGAAATTGTGCTCATCATATAATCTATCATTTTCTCCCAGTCTCTCTTTCAGTCCCCATGGTCTCACTTAGCAAATTACTAAATAGAACCCTGGCTAGAATAAAGTGAGGCTTCTATAAATATTCAATTTATCATCAGGGAGTAATCTGCACCCAGGGAGAATCCAGATGAATAAAAGTTCATAACACACTATTTAGTGATAAGGCAACTTGGGAGTGTTGAGGCATTGCCTTTCAGTAATGGTGCAACACTATATTCTTGCCATTATAAAGTGGGCCTTAATAATTGAGTAGTGTTCCAGGAATGTCACCAGAAAGCATGAATTTCCTTTTAATTTGGGAAAGATCAGTGTTATGACAGATGGCCTGCGAATCACCACATTTCTCTTTCGCAAAGCCTTCGTAAAATGTTTTTATTTCCTCAGCCTGCTGCTAGTCTCATGATAGATTTTTAGCAACATGTTGGGTTATAATCTTGATGATTATGACCACTCATTATGTGAGTTCATAGTGATTGGTGAAGTTTTACTTGGGTTGATGAGAGAAAATTCCCAGCCTGAAGTTTGATTTTACTTTCATGCAACACACTGACGGCACTGATAAAGGGAGAAAAGCATTCATGTCCTCTGAGGTCTTAGAAGTGATCACTTCATCTATTAATTGCAACTTTTTTATGGTATTTCTTAAGCACTTACTGTGTGTCAAGCACTGTTATATGTGCTGGGGCACGTACAAATTCACCAGGTTAGACACAGTCGCTGTCCCACATGGGGCTCACAGTCTACGTAGGAGGGAGAAGGACTGAATCCTTATTATGGGCAGGGAATATGTCTCCTGATTCTGTTGCATTGTACTTTCCCAAGCACTTAGTAGAGTACTCTATACATAGTAAACACCCACTAAATACCATTGATTGACTGAATTTCACTTTATAGTTGAGGAAACAGAGGCACAGAGAAGTTAGGTCACTTGCCCGAAGTCACACAGCAGATAAGTGGCAGAGTCACGATTAGAACCCAGGTTCTCGGACTCCCAGTTGCCCTTTTCACAGACTTTAAGCTGAAATAGTATGCACAGTTTAAGAAGGAAAGGAAAATGATGATTTCATACTTGTGGGTTCACCAAAAATCAAAATCAAGGTGTATTTTCTAGAAAAAAAATAAAAAACCTAATCAATCCTTTTACTTCAAGATAGCTTTCTAGACCATTTTTCCATATTTGATTACTAAGGTATTGGGCCTTGCATATATGTTTAAATACTTTTATATTAAATTATGATTCCCTTGGAGGTAACGCTATATAACTCTTATAAAACTCTTATGCAACTCAATCCCAACTGAGCATTAGTAAAATGACAGACATATTCAAAGAATTCAAAGAATATGTGGTAACTGTGGTATTTAAGCAGTTTTGTGCCAAGCAACGTATTAAGAGATGGGATAGATACAAGGTTATGAAATCAGACCCCAGTACCTGTGCCATATGGCAACGTAGCCTACCAGAAAGAGCATGGGCTTGGGAGTCAGAGGACTTGGGTTCTAATTCTGGCTTTGCCACTTGTCTGCTGTGTGACCTTGGGCATGAAAGTTTACTTCTCTGTGTCTCAGTTCCCTCATCTGCAACATGGGGATTCAAACCTGTTCTCCCTACTTAGACTGTGAGCCCTATGTGGGACCTGATTATCTTGTATCTACCCTGGTGCTTAGTACAGTGCTTGGCACACAGTAAGTGCTTAAATACCACAATTATTATGGAGCTCACAGTCTGAGGGAGAAGGAAAACAAAGTATCCCATTTTTACAGATGAAGAAACTACAGCAGAGAGAACTTAAGTAACTTGCCCCCCAGTTACACAGCTGGCAACAGGCAGAGCCGGAATTAGAACCCAAATCTCTGGACTCCCTGCCTTGTGTTCTTTTTACTAGGCCATAATGCTTCTCTATTCTAGAAATGCAGAACATTTTCTTTTTAAGATGGACCCTCAAGTAATGAAGGAAAACAAAAATTCTACAAGCATGAAAATTTGTTTTGGGTCTTGGTTATAATAACTGTAGTGTTTGTTAAGCACTTACTGTGTGTCAAGCCCTGCACTAAGCACTGGGTTAGATACAAGACATTCAGGTTGGACAGTCTTTGTCCCACATGGGGCTCACATAGTCCTCATCTTTTCCATTTCCCTTAAAATTAGATGCATTTAGTTTCATTTTTCCACTTTGAAAAGACGACATTCTTCCCTTTGGCACTGTTTTACTTCAGAAGTGCAAATATATCAAATATAAACAAAAATAGGAATAGATATAGAATAGGTTGGGGATTTAGAATTTAAGTGAAGATAGAGAAAGTGTGAAACCTAAAGTATGTGCTTATACATACTTCCTGGTGCTTCTTTGCGAAATAGTACATTTCTCTCCTTCCACGTTTTGCTCTCGCATTCTGTTGCCAGCTCTTCTTCTTGCTTCCCTGTAGCCCAAATTCAAAGGGATTGTTTTTATGTCCATAACTCAGTGTCTGAAAATGGGTACTACAATTGTTTGGTTAATCTACCTAAATTTCAGACCAGCTAGGATACTGGTCTGAAAATGGGACAAGGGAAAATGATAATTTTTTTTTTCTGAGTTAGGTGGCATATTTTATAAGCAAAGGGAAGTACGTACTCTAAAGCCTAATCAACAATTGTTTTTTAAAAGGTCATAATGGAAAAAAGTTTATTTCTGATTGGAGAACAGATGTGCTTCAGCAAGCAAGCTTGCCTGATACATTCCATTTTGGAGTTCACATTAGGCAATTGTTGTGCATTTTCCATTAATCATTCACTCATCATTCAAAAGTGGGACACTTTTCAAAAATGAAATCATACATTCTTAACTGGTTCCTTTTAAATTGGGAAAATGTGGGATTGGATTAAAACAGAACAATGCATTCATAGTTATTTAGTCTAATTTCCATTCCTGGATTCCTAGTTCTATTGTTAAATAGGTAAATGTGTTACAGTTTGGACAGATCCTATGAATTGGGTTTTTTAAATAAGTCAGGCTATTTATCGTCACAATTCCCCAATTCTGTTTGAAAATGCCTTTGATTTTCCTGATCATTTGGGAGAATAAGGGAGAAAGGGAGTAGTTATGTACCAAGATGTTCTTAAGCAATATGGATTCCCCATATTTCACAACACTCAATATCCACAGTGGTATTTTTAATATTTTGGGATTTTTATGTTTGGGGATTATGACAGAAATACTGATTAGCTTTGGCATCCTTTAAAATCCACAGTTAGTTTTTATGAGGATGGGCAATAAGTTATTATATGGAACCAATTTGAATGTGGCACCTGGAACACCAAAAAAAAAACCCAACAATATAAATATGATCAGATTTCTCTTTGGGGAAAAAATATTTACTTTTTTTTTTCCCCAGAAAGGTAATAGTTTTTAAAGGAAGACCCCAGTGAATTCCTTGGAGACAGTCATAGAATATCTTGGAACTTTCCCAATTAGAGGCATTTTAAGAACAAACTTTCCTTATGGTGTTCTAAGGTATGAATTACAGCCATAATTACTTCATGTTAGCAGACATTTATTGGGAAGAGTTTCACAAGAACAACCTCCAGCATGGTCTCAGGATGTTTTTTTTAAGTGGTGGTTTAAGGAGCAGATCACTACAAGCTTACCTTTCATACTTGTTTCACTGCGTAAAGCTAGTTCTTCTTTTTCAATGGTTATCAACAAACTTTCAGTAAGATCAGCTCTTTTGCCCACTATTGAAAAACCGTTCCAGACATACATCATTTCCTAATAGGGAAGAAAACAAAGAGATTTAATTATTATAAAAAACAGGATAAATTAAATTTCTGCCACTGCTTTTAAAGAGTTCAAAAAAAATACACCAGTTTATATAAAATGTTTCCAGGGAATGCAATAAAGAAGAATGTTAGGGAGATTTTATTGGGCATGTCTTCTTTTATATTTCCAAAATGCTGCTGCCCGATTCCATAATCCAATATGGGAAAGCCTAGTTTATTAAAGACCATATGGCTGAATGACAACACCTGAAAATAGAGAGTCATGATTTTTCACTGCAGGTTACATTTAATAGACCAACAGATGAGATTTTTTTGACCCAACACAAATTAACTATTCTGAAAATATTTTCCTAGTACTAATAATGAATTTCAGCTTCTGAAGGTCAAACACCAGAAGAAGAATTATTTAACATAAAACAGCAATTCAGAATGAGCATGACAATGGGGAAAGAGTTCACTAATACTCTAGAAAAGTCACTTTCGCTTAGGTCTCCTAAAACCAAGCTGATTAAAATCTGAGTGATCATTTTAATGGCATGATTTGCCACGGGAAGGAATCATACCAGGCATTTTCTTCTCAATATTTTAGGAAGCTATGCACCTTCCTTACAACAGCAGCCTGAGATGCCGGCAGTCCCCAAGATTGCATAGGCTTATGACTTGAGGAGCAATGAATGTTTGGGCTCCAGTCCGTCTTCCTCTACTGCAGAATCCAATCCCTCCCTCGCCCACCATCAGGAGCACAGGATGATCACCGTCACCTCTACTCCCTGCTTACCACATTCCGTTCTCCTCTCTTCCTGCCATCTCAAACTTTCTCCTTCCCCCAAAATGACCTCCGACACATCATTTTGATCACACCCATCCTGCATCGCTTGTTCCACAGCCCAAGAAGTGAAACATGCTGCCTAGTGGAAAGAGCATGGGCCTAGGAGTCAGAGGACCTGGGTTCTATTCCTGGCTCTGCCATTTTTCTGCTGTGTGACCTGGGGCAAGTCACTTCGCCTCCCTGTGTCTCAATTACCTCCTCGGTAAATAAAGGATTAAGACTGAGTCCCATGTGGGACAGGGACTGTGTCCAACCTGATTAGCTTGAACCTACCCTGGCTCTTAGTACAGTGCCTGGCATTTAGTAATAATAATAATGGTATTTGTTAAGCGCTTACTTTGTGCCAAGCACTGTTCTAAAGTACTTAAATACCATTAAAAAGTGAAATGTGGCCCTTGGATCACTGTTCCATTGTGAGTGAACATCCCTTCATCCTAGAACTTTTATTGCCTTCCTCCTTACAATCTGTAAGACCTGATTCCCTGCATACCTGCTACTCTTCTCCCATTATCCCCAGCTCCCTGGGAAAGTTGTAGGGATCAATCTGCTCTATGCCCCCATCGCAAATGATATCGTTCACCTCGGCAATGTTCAGAGCCTATATCATCCAGCTCCAACTTTTAGTTGCCATCATCTACTGACCTTTCCACCACCACATTCTGTTGATGACTTTCTCTTTTTCCTACTTTGATTTTCACCTTTTACAATGATCCCATCAGCTTAGTAAGATGGTAGAGATTTCTTACCCTTGTGGATTCTGCTTTCATGGGTTAAAGAAGCACATAACTCCACGAGAACCAGGAAAAAAGAGAAAGGTTTTGCCTATGCCCCACTCAAGAGAACTCTAAGGGCTTAGTTCCATTCAGGAGCAAATTAGCCCCTTTGCTTCCTGGGAAATGTAGTTTCTACTTTCCTTCTCTGCAATTCCCTTTCCTACTTTAAAAAGGACCTCTGTGGGCAGGGAACGGGTCTAGTCAGTCAATCATATTTAGTGAGCACTTTGTGCAGAGCACTGTACTGAGCACTTGGGAGAGTACAACAATAAGACACATTCCCTGCCCACAATGAGCTTACAGTCACCAGCCTTATTAACTGAGCACTTACTGTGTGCAGAGCAATGTATTAAGTGCTTGGGAAAGTAAAAACTCCGTTATAATTATACTATTACTACTAATAATAATAATTGTGGTATTTGTTAAGCACTTACTATGTGACAGACACTGTACTAAATGCTGGGGTGGATACAAGCAAATTGAGTTTGACAAAGTCCCTATCCCGCATGGAGCTCAGTCTTAATCCCCATTTTACAGATGAGGGAACCGAGGCACAGAGAAGTTAAATGATTCGCCCAAGGTTTCACAGTAGACAAGTGGCTGAGCCGGGATTATAAGCCAGGTCCTTCTGACTCCCAGGCTTGTGCTCTATCCATTAGGCCACACTGCTTCTCTTGGCTCAGTGGAAAGAGCCCAGGATTGGGAGTCAGAGGTCACGGGTTCTAATCCCAGCTCCGCCGCTGTCAACTGTGTGATTTGGGGCAAGTCACTTCACTTCTCTGGGCCTCAGTTATCTCATCTGTAAAATGGGGATGAAGACTGTGAGCCCCACGTGGGACAACCTGCTCACCTTGTATCCCTCCTAGTGCTTAGAACAGAGCTTTGCACATAGTAAGCGCTTAACAAGTACCACCATTATTATTCTCTGCTACTCTCCCAAGTGCTTAAGATAGTGCTCTACTTACAGTAAGCACTCAATAAATACAATTCATTGCTGTTTTGAAAACATATAGCTCTCACTAAAGATTGTGCTCCACTACACTCAGTGTAACAGCCATCTAATTTTAGCATTCAAAAAAGGAAGAATTTAAAAAAAAATAACTACCAGGGCAGGTAAAATCAGCTTCACAGGTTGAGGACTTGAGTAACGTCGGGACTTCCTCACTGCAAACTTCTCCGTTGGGATAGATTTGCCTGCTATTCTCTGCTTTAGGCTCTCGACCTGCCTGGAAAGATACACACCACACAATGAAAATATGATAAATCAACGAAGATAAGCATAGGTATGTTTTATCACAATTACTATGTTAAAATACATAACATGTAGCTCAGACTGCAGAGAGCTATTTATTCAGAAGCAATTTCTAAAAGTTAAGAAAAGCTCTCAGATTTTCCAAATATTAGCATCTATGTGGCATAATTTCTTATATTTAATGCCTACTCTCTCCCCACCCCCCCACATAAACCACATCCAACATCTCTCCCCATCTTTAAAGCCCTTCTGCGATCATATCTCCAGGAGGCCTTCCCTGAGTAATCTCTCATCTCTCCAATTTATATCCCCCCTCTAAACTGTAAGCTCATTCTGGGCAGGGAATGTGTCTGTTGTTGCACTGTACTCTCCCAAGTGCTTATTACAGTACTCTGCACATAGTAGGCTCTCAATAAATATGACTGAATGAATGAATCCCCCAACAGCCACTTCAGCTCTTCTGTACCACCTAAGCAGTTAAGGTTAACACAGGCTTTGTAGCACCGATATACATTTTTTATATACTCTATTACTCCCCTTATCGGTATTTTATTTAAGGGTATGTCATCTGCTAGAGTGTAAATTCCTTGAGGGCAGGGGTTGTGTAGTCCACCTTTTTATTCTCCCAAGAGTTTAGCACAAGATTCAGCACATAGTAAGTACTCAGAAAAATGCAATTAAGTTGTTGGGGGGTGGTTAATGGCATGTGTTAAGCACTTACCATGTGCCAGGCACTGGACTAAGCACTGAGGTAGATACACATTAATCAGGTTGGACACAGCCCATGCCCCACATGGGGCTCACAGTCTTAATTATACAGATGAGGTAACAGGCACAGAGAAGTTAAGTGACTTGCCTAAAGTTACACAGCAGACAAGTGGCAGAGCTGGGATTAGAACCCAGGTGCTCCCTCTATCCACTAGGCCATGCTGCTTCTTGCTGATTAATTGTCCAATTTCAGTCCTGTATTTCTTAATAGATGTGGAAAAACTGGAGAATGTGCAGAAAAAAAAAGATTAAAAATGTGGACAAAAATGATTAAAATGGGTCCTGGGAGGAAAGGCTGAGGGAATTAGAATTTTAGGCCTGGAAAAGAGGAAATTGTCTGGTGACTTGATAATGTCTAAAGCTATATGATGGTTTTTATATTTAAGAGAAGCAGCGTGGCTCAGTGGAAAGAGCACGGGCTTTGGAGTCAGAGGTCATGGGTTCAAATCCAGGCTCGGCCGTTTGTCAGCCGTGTGACTTTGGGCAAGTCACTTAACTTCTCGGGGCCTCAGTTACCTCATCTGTAAAATGGGGATTAAGACTGTGAGCCCCACGTGGGACAACCTGATTCCCTTGTGTCTACCCCAGCGCTTAGAACAGTGCTCGGCACATAGTAAGCGCTTAACAAATACCAACATTATTTTTAGGAGAGAGCTCATTTGAACACAAGGATGAATTTCTTGGCTATAAAAAATATCCAAAGCTAGCTGAGGTTACAAAATTGGATTGTGAACTCTGCTTCACTAGGGATACTAATTTTTAAAAAATGGAAAATACAGAAGCATGCACTTGATTGCTTACATTTATTTAAACATTCTGGATGGTTTAAGCATTCCCTTGCCTGGAGGCAGAAGCAGGATCAGATGACCTACCTCAGTCATTTCTAGGGATTTGCTGAGATAAAATTCCAGTAACCACCGCTAATTTCCCATGTTGTTATGACATTCTCTTAAAATCATAAGTCACTTTTTCCAGAGTTAGCCATAAAGACTTTAGAGAGGTAATTATTATGAATGGGAAATTTAAAAGTGAAATGCATGCCTTGCCATCTGTCCTTTGGTGTAGCACTATGCAGAAGCAGGGGGATGAATTAGGTAAGGTGTTTTTGGCTCCCTGCTACAGTTTCTTCAATTTGTGGGGAAAAAAAAAATGAAAAGATTTTTAAGAATAAGTGGTCCAGATAGAGATTCTGAAATCAGTTAAGGAAGAGAATTCAGAAAGATTATACTACACCATTCCAAATTTGAAAAAAAAAAGTCTAACAGGAAAGAAAAAAATGGAAATAACTTTTCCAATCCAGATCTGGACAGGACATGAAATCTGATAATGCTGATGAACAAACACATCTCCATTCTATCCTCTATCACCACGGATAATTGAGAGTTGATAGTATTCTCACTGAACACCATTTTATGACTGGTTAAGGCAGAATGAGGTAATAAATCTCAAATGAAGCATATTCCATTAAAGTTTCCTCTTGAGTATAATTTTTGCTCCTGATTTTAATTCATCTTAAATGTAGCATATGTCATCTGATATTCAATATCAAGAAACTGTTCCATTCATAAATCATTTGATTCATACTTAGTGTTTAAACTAGAAAATAGAAGCCTGGAGGAGGGTATCAGTTCTCTCAGAATATATGGGATAGGCCATCAATGGGCAGGGATTGTCTCTATCTGTTGCCAAATTGTACATTCCAAGTGTTTAGTACAGTGCTCTGCACATAGTAAGCACTCCATAAATACTACTGAATGAATTAATATAAGTAATGCTGCTATGGAACTGTTACTCTGTTGCTTTCCTTGACCATAGGACTGAACAAGAAGTTATGATCTTAAAGTGATTTATGTTGGACACAGGGAACAACCTCTTGACTGTTAAAGTAACAAAACTACTGGAACAGGTTACTTAGAGAGGTTTCAGAATCTTTGTTCCCAGATACCTAGATGTAGGAGGTTGGCCCAAATTCTCTCGAGGCCCTTTCCTGCTCTTAGAGTTACAGAAGCAGCATGGCTCAGTGGAAAAGAGCCCGGGCTTGGGAGTCAGCGGTCACGGGTTCGAATCCCGGCTCCGCCACTTGTCAGCTGTGTGACTGTGAGCAAGTCACTTTACTTCTCTAGGCCTCAGTTACCTCACCTGTAAAACGGGGATTAACTGTGAGCCTCACATGGGACAACCTGATGACCCTGTATCTACCCCAGCGCTTAGAACAGTGCTCGGCAAATAGTAAGTGCTTAAATACCAACATTATTATTATTATTATTACAGTTCACCCGGATTCAGCACTCAAAATGCTTTCCTCTAGCTTTAGACGGCCACCTAGCGGTGAGAATGAAGAGTGGCAATTTCATCAACAATACCGAGCTCAATTCACAGTCTGGAGGCCACGTACCGACTTTGGGGAGAATTCTTAAACTTCAGAACTCTCTTTCCTTGCAGCCTCAGCTGAGCAGTTAACATTACAGTTCTACTTCTGAAAGCACGGTATAAATCAGGGGATAAAAGGGGGAATTTTCAACCTTTGGAGTTGTGACGACTGTTTTACTCGACTGAATGTGATATACTTATGTATGAAGAGTGAAGAGGGAAGTTTTTACAAATCTGAATTTTAAAATAGGATCGCAAAATTACACTTGCTCAAATCAGCTGTATCCCTTGCGTGGTTGCTACCCAAATGAGCAGATACCGCAAAGAACTCTATTGTTAAAGAGGGCTACAAGAAGACATTGAAGAAGGTTATTACTTTATCAATCTGCCTTCTGGATCATGAGCTATCATAAATGTGAGACTAGTAATTGGGTCTTAACAGAACTCTCTTCCCAAAGACACCTATCCTGTTTTGTGTTTCCAGGTCCTCTCAGTGAAAATTCCTGCACCCAAAGTATGGTAATATAGGACTTTGCCCTCACTTTTCCCTTCCCACCATCCATGTAGATCACGACTTCTCCTGGGGGGGCTCCAGCAGGGCAAGCCCCTATTCTGGAGCTTGAGCCTACTGCCAAGGCAGTACAATGGACTCGGAAATGCCCCCTCAACAGAGTCCCACCCACACATCCCATCCATTTTCTAAACAATGAAAGCACATTCTCATTGGCTTCCATTCAGTAACTAACCCCAACTCTGAAGATAGAACCAAATGCAGCTCCCCCAATCAGCTACAGGCACGGCCACATCCATGCTCAGCTAGAGTTTGTTTCTTCCCACTCCCAGTCCCACAGCACTTATATCTGTAATTTATTTGTATTAATGTCTGTCTCCCACAACTCTAGACTGTAAGATCATTGTGGGCAGGGAATGTATCTGTTTATTTTGTATTGTACTCTCCCAAGCATTTAGTACAGTGCTCTGCATACAACAGCTCAATAAATGCATTGATTGAATTAATGCAAAACTAACACAGGGGTGCTGCACAGCCCCAAGGCCACTTGTTGACAAACATGAACAATTTAGGCTGTGTAAAATGACTCAGTTTGAGAAAAATATAACGAGAGAATTTTAGAATTATGTTTCCACAGCATGTTACTATAGCAAGTTCAGAGCATCCACAAAAGAGCATCCTCTAATGAACTTCTTCTTAAGGGGACATGCCTTTAATCAGATGCTTTGATCCTTGTGGTGATTTTCTCAAGGCTCCTGCTCTCCCTGCATTTCACTGCCCTAGAGCATGAGCAAGTAGCTGTGTGGACATCTGCAGCTACTTGATACAATTTTCTGCTCTGCCTCCCAGCCAATGTACCACCAAGAGTGCCTAGTTTTACCTAAATAATGACACAACATTCTCTCCAGTTGATTTCACATCCTCATCTGATAGCATGCTCAAAATTGCAGCTTTTTGGAACACATATATTGCCTAAAAAACAAAGAGAGGCAAATAAGTATAAAACAGCTTTGAACTTGAGGCATCGCATTGTTAGAATAAGAGGCAAAGCTGTTAGATGAGAGAACATCAACTCTGTTCCCAGAACACTTGTAAAAGAACAACTTCTGGGACTTCTTTTTGGAAAAAAAAGCATCCAGTTTGGAATTGACAAGTGAAATGATGTGGTAATTTAACAATCATCTCAGTTATCTGATCAAGGTAAATGGCTCAGGCTGCAAAGTAGATTTAAAAAAAAACAAAAAACCTCAATTATCCAGTGGACTATCTTTCCAATTGGTGGTGTACATATCCAAATTCCTCAAATCATTTTCAACTTTCCATTACCTGGGAACAACTTTGCATTTTAAGTACAGGGATGAACTTGAGATGGAACACTGATGAGGCAGAGAGGAAGAGATGACAGGGGAAAGGGTGAAGCTGAGGGAAAAGAAAAAGGAAAGAAAGTGAAGAATAGAAGGAAGATGGGGGCGGAGGGGAGGAGGAGAGAAAGAGTAGTAGGTGAGAAGGGAGAGGAAGAGTGGTGGGCATTTTCTTGCTGAAGTACCAGCTCCTCCACAGCTGCCCACCGCCAGCCAAGAAGCAGGAGGTAAGGTACCAGCCCAGGTTGAGGGTAAAAAAATCAATCTTATTGAGCGCTTACTGTGTACAGAGTATTGTACTAAGTGCTTGGGAGAGTACAATGTAAGAGTTGGGAGATAGATCCCCTGCCCATAATGAATTTACAATCTAGAGAGGTACATAAACATTAATATAATTTAAAGTAGTTTGTGCGAGTGCGCACGCGCACACACACACACACACACACACACAGGCATTTGTTAAGCACTTATTATGTGCCAGGCACTGTACTAAGCACTGGGAGATACAAGGTTGGATATAGATCATCTCCCACTTGGGGCTCATATTCTTAATTCTCATTTTACAGATGAGGTAACTGAGGCACAGAGAATTGTAGTGATTTGCCTCAAGCCACAAAGCAGACACGTAACAGAAGCAGGATTAGAACCCAGGTCCTGACTCCCAGACCCATGCTCTATCCACTAGGCACCACTGCTTCTGGCCTGAGGGTGGGGTGAATGTCAAATATCCAAAGGTCACAGATCCAAGTGCAAGTTTTCAGTAATAGAGAAAGCCTGGGGGAGGCCAGGGTTTGGGTGGGAAGATTAGGAATCCGGTTTTGGATATGTTAAGTTTGAAGGTCAGAAGGACACAGTAGAGCTGTCCTGAAGGCAGGAAGAAATGTGAGATTACAGACAAGATGACAGATTTGGGGGGAATCATCTGCATAGAGATGGTAGAAGAAATGAGAGACTGCAGAGGAAAGAGAGATTGGGAGGATCATCTGCATAGAGGTGGTAGCTGAAGCTGTGGGAGCAAATGAGTTCTCCAAGGGAGTGGGTGATTTTCCTAAGCCCTTATGTCCTTTACCTGTCCTCTACTCTGTCACCTATCTGCTTGGCTGTGTACCCCCTTAAGCATTTAAATACTGACTCCAGACCCTCAGCACTTACATACATACCTTTAAACTCTCATTCCC
Source organism: Ornithorhynchus anatinus (assembly GCF_004115215.2). Lineage (NCBI taxonomy): Eukaryota > Metazoa > Chordata > Mammalia > Monotremata > Ornithorhynchidae > Ornithorhynchus > Ornithorhynchus anatinus. The sequence continues at coordinate 44,937,010 of NC_041753.1, read as the reverse complement.
CATCTATAATTTTTTGCTTAAATGTGTCTTTCCCTATAAGCTCCTTGTGGAGGGATCATATTTATGAACTCTACTGTAGTGTACTTTCCCCAACACTTAGTACAGTGCTGTACACACAGTAAATGCTCAATAAATGCCAATGATTGTGTGAGGTTTTTGAGGAGTGGGGAGGTGTGCGCAAAACTATTCTTTTGAAATATGTTGCGAGCTTCAGAGTAAAGTATGCACTAGATAGGGGAGAGGCTGGAGGAAAGGAGGTCAGCGAGGACCACTGGCCTGGAGCATTGAAGATGAGGAGAACTCTGCAGGAGCCAGGAAGGTAGAGCAAGGTGTGTCCATATAGGAGCAAGAAGAGTCATCACCTTGGCTCCATTGATGGCTCCTTTCCAGCTTCAAGGACCCAGATAGGTTAGATGAGGCTGCTTAACCCTGTCCACAAAGCTATAGGGGAGTGAAGCGAATGACTTTGCTCCTCAGTAAGGATCCTATAAGGATGATGGCCCCCACTCAACCCCACTCAACCCAGTGAAGCTGGACCCCTTGTCTAATGTAATGAAGACTTAGACACAGTATGATAGAAATCTATGCGCTTGAGGAAGAATCTAGAAATGAAGTACAATTTTCTAAATTGCTCAGCTTCCAAAGCAGCAGCAAATGTAATACACTGCAACAGTTCTTATGACAGATAAAATGATAACTCATGTCCGTTTACCTTGGACCACCTGCTCTCTTTGCATAGCAGATCGGCATAATGATAAGCCTGAAGCCAGTCCTGCTGGAATGTATAACACCACATCAGCTCCCAGTAACAGAGGTGATGAATCTGCTTCCATTCTTGCTGGGCTGAAATGCAATCTTGGAATACCACTTGTGCCTGCAATGCAATTAAAGTCAAAACAAAACAAAACTGATCATTAAGTACATAAAACTACACTGCCACTCTGTTAATAACTGGAAAAAATTTTTCTTATTGATATTCAAATATCAAATAGATCTAATTGCCATTTGGCTTTGGAGACGATACTATCGATGATAAGAGTCTAATCAGTGAATGCCAAGTGGGTGGTAACTGTGTGGGCCACTATGCCTTCGAGATCACCTGAATGCAGAAATTGTTTCTTGATCACCTGTTGCATCTGTTATTTCCAGCTTCAACTCATGCTCTGTTTGAGTATTATGCTATTGCCCATTCTCCTCACACATCCCGACCAGCAAAGGAAGAACGCTTCAGTGCCAGTCAAGGTAAGAAGTTTGTCGATGGTACTGATGGAACTGCTCTAGAATTAATAATGTTGGTATTTGTTAAGCGCTTACTATGTGCCGAGCACTGTTCTAAGCGCTGGGGGAGATACAGAGTCATCAGGTTGTCCCACGTGAGGCTCACAGTTAATCCCCATTTTACAGATGAGGTAACTGAGGCACAGAGAAGTGAAGTGACTTGCCCACAGTCACACAGCTGACAAGTGGCAGAGCCGGGATTCGAACTCATGACCTCTGACTTAGAATTAGCACTTGGAGCTACCACAAAGGTCACATCTCACAGTGCCAACTGCCCTATAAACCTTCAGCTCGGTTTGAATCACGAGACCATGCTGGTGCCACACTCTGTTAGTCTTCCAAAGTTTTCAGGGCAGCCAAACATTTTTTTTTTAGCAGTTACTAGAACTCACAACTGCTAATGTAGTTAAATGCAGAATGATGAATACTTTGTATTATTCCCTGCATTTCTCTTGTTTTTAGCATGCAGCAAATGACCATTTCTACCATGCTTCACAGGGGTCTGAAGCCATATTGCAATTCTGGGTACTCCCAGTAGTCAAAGAGCAATAAGAGTAGGATGATCTTGGCAGTGATGTAAAGTAATGAGTCTATGATAGATGGCTGCAGAAACTCTCTAAGCTTTCTTTTTTAAAAATGGTGGTACCTTTAAACTATTGTGACAATTCCTCAGCACTACATAAATTGAAAAGAGTGTGCATTAACAGGACACCCCTCGCTGCTTGTAGATATTGACCAGCATACCATCAGATCTAAGAACTTTACGTTCTTAATGGCTCTAATTGCAGGAGTGATAATTATACTCCTAAGAAAAATTATGGCTTCATAGAACTACAAAGGACCTTAAGAGGTTATCAGGTCCTACTCTCTGCCTGCAGGGAGTGAATGGCTAAACTATATTTGGACAGATTTCATTAATTCACTCACTCAATTGTATTGATTGAGCACCTACTGTTTGTAAAAGCAGCGTGGCTCAGTGGTAAGAGCACGGGCTTTGGAGTCAGAGGTCATGGGTTCAAATCCCGGCTCGGCCACTTGTCAGCTGTGTGACTTTGGGCAAGTCACTTCACTTCTCGGTGCCTCAGTTACCTCATCTGTAAAATGGGGATTAAGACTGTGAGCCCCACGTGGGACAACCTGATTCCCCTGTGTCTTCCCCAGTGCTTAGAACAGTGCTCGGCACATAGTAAGCGCTTAAATACCAACATTATTATTATTATTTATTAAAACACTGTACTAAGTGCTTGGAAGAGTACAATATAACAATAAGCTCACACATTCTCTGCCCACAACAATTGTTTTTTAAAAAAAGCTCTTCTCCAGGGAAAGACTTTCAATAACGGCAGGTATAACATTTTACCAGAGAGAAACATGTGCATCATACCCCATCACTGTGCTACAGCACTTCTAGCTGATTTTTTTTTAAATTCTTTGGAATATTCCTTATTGCTGCATGTCTCTGACCTAGTATGTCCTTTACTGCAAGTGCTCTTGATGAATGAATATATTTTCTTGGCTGAGACAGAAAAATCCATGAATGGCTAAACAGTAATAAAGTGTAATAGAAAGTGAATTACCTTTTCAAAATTCCCTTTCAGCAACTCAATTCTGGCCGCATAAAACAAAATTAGCGAACCCTTGGGAGAAAAGGAGGAAAAAAAAAAGGCTGTTCAGCAAGGTCAGAAAGAAGGCTGTTCAGCAAGGTCAGTGAAACTTGACTATGTTTGAACAGTATAACCAAAGAACTGTGCATACGTTTGGAAATCTCTGGAGGTAGGGTTCAAGGAGAGTCTCTGCTTCCTCAAGATTGGCTTCCCCTGTACCTAGAAATGTCACAGAAAATCTTAATCATTTTAGTAAATACCAAGGACTTTAATTCTCATCTTCATGTTCATTGAAAAAAAGATTACAAGACTTACAAACTAATTTTCTATAAAAGATAAACTTTGTTATCATATTAACTTTTATATGGGAATAATCCAAATGTTATCTTTGATATTAGGATTAAAGAAATTTGGAGGAAAACTGGTTTGTCCAGTTTTCTTCAATTAATTTCAAAATTAGATTCTTAATGGCAAAGTTGGTTTAAGAGTCTCAAGCTTGCCAGTCAAAAATAGGCAGCAGATGGCTGTAGAAACGATGATAGCATTCAGAATTTCCAAGCTAGAAGAGACAAAAATGTTCATTCACCAAATTGGATTCCGTTTTAAAATTGTGTACCCAGCACTTTAAATTACTTTTCAAGTTTTCTATAGAAAATGTATATTTCTTATATTGATTTTTCCAAATTGTGATTCAACTGAAACTTATGAACAACTACAAAATAATCAAACAGTTAAATCCTAATCCTTACCAAGTATCAGCGAAACATACGTATGATATAACAGAAGGGTTAAGATGCACAATGTAGCCCTCAAACTGGCTCCAGAGGCACCTTCTCGTAACTGACAAAGCCCCAGGTCCTGTTGAAATCAAAATCATCTCTTAATTATAGCTAAAATGTTAGAGCTACCATTTTAAATTGCTGTAAAAAATTTTTTTATAGTATTTGTTAAATGCTTACTTTGTGGAAGGCACTGTACTAAACACTGGGGTAGATACAAGCTAGTCAGATTGGACTCACAGTCCATGTCCCACATGGGCCTCATGCTCTTAATCCCCATTTTACAGAGGAGGTAGCTGAGGAACAATGAAGCTAAGTGACTTGCCCAAGGTCACACAGCAGACAAGCGGGCAGAGTCAGGATTAGAACCCAGGGTCTTCTGATTCCTAGACCTGCGCCCAATCCACTAGGCCACGCTGCTTCTCTTCTGAAATTTTAAAAACAGGACTTCTCTTCCTCAATCTTCAGCAATTTTTTTTTTTTAAAAAAAAAGATGCATTTGGGTTCTTGCAAGTCTGTCAGTTTCTAGGTTTAGATTTCTTTTAAAGGACTTTTGTTTTGGGGGTGCATTTGATAGCATTCAAAATTGAATAAAGATGTCCTTTTATATATATATATACAGGCATGAGACAGTCTTATTAGTGTTTAGACACCATTTGGTTTAGAGAGAATGCTTACAGAATACTCACAGTACTCATTCCTTATTTTAGTCTGATAAATGACTGCAAACTGTAGAACAAAGTAAGAATAAAGTAGCAAAAAATATATATATATAAACTGCTTCACCTTATTCAAGTGATCTTCTCTATGCCTGCATACTGGATAATATAAAAAGCTTTGGTAATTAGATTAGAAGGTTCCAATATCTTGCAGAGAATTTATGATTTATAAATTTGATCACTTCAGTCGCAGTATAGAATTACAGGATATACTACTGCACTATATATCACTATAACCAAATAAAAGGAACATGCTTTCCTATCTAGTGTTACAGACAACTGAACCCTGGCAAAGGCAAAAATGGGAGGTAGGAGGGATTAAAGCTTTTTGTACTGGGGAGAGGTTTTTTGTTTTAATTTCTCCTTGGGGATTTCCTCCATCCAACTGCCTCCCTCTGGGGAAAATACACAAGAAAGTTTAAATGTATACAAGAGCCAGAGAAAGCCATGATCCTCCTCTCTCCTCTTACTAGGAGTTCATGACCATTTAAGGATGAAGGGGTACAAATCCCCATTGCCCAGGGGCAATGATTTATTGGGAGACAGTATGCCATCTAAAATGATACATATACATAACACTTCCACAACTTCAAACCACAAAGCATTTTGCAAAATTAATTAAATCATTTTAGACTAGCATGCAACAGTAAAAACAATATACCCTGTTTAAGAAGTTGTAACAATATTACATTAAATATCACATTAATTACTGAAAATATGGCTGACTGGCTTTAAAAACAAGTTAGCTGGCTAAACTCTTTGTAGTCTACAGTAAATAAATTACAATGTTATCTATAGAATTCACTGAAAGATAAATTGTACCCTATTGCCAGAAAACCCAATGAATTCCAGAAGTCGGAGAATCCTTGCTGGTAAAAGGGAAAGCATCTGCAAGAACATATAAACGAAACAAAACAAAAAAAAAACTAAGTAAAGCCTTTAACAGTCCACTGTCATACATTTTGTGATGCCCAAAAAATGATTGATTATGCTAATGAAGAAGAGTTAACAGCACTTTCTTTCAGATTCAGTTCTGCAAATTTAGCCCCTCCATGTGTATGTCAGTAATTTGATAACTTTCAGGACTTTGAAATATAATGCTATGATGTCAACTGAAGCTACAGTGAATATGTTCAAAGCTTCAAATTTCATGGTTTAAGAAAAAAAAAAAACTTTCAAGACTTAGTCTTTGATCTGGAAGTTGGAAGTGAACGTTAATCATCGGGCTTTACTTCGCATCTCTCAGACCCCAACTATGCTCGCCAAATCCTTGAAATTAAAAATAAACTGGTTCTCTGACAGATGGCAAGATAGATATCCACCAGTATCACAAACATATCAGTCCTGTCCTAGAGATGGTGGAATGGATCTATGCCCAAGTTTCACCTAAGATTCTTTCACTTTCTGAGACCTGTTTATGTTGTTAACCTTGACATTATACTTCATTCATCTCTCCCATTCAACCCATATATTATTGCCAAATCCTGTCAGTTCAACCTTCTCAACATCACTAAAATCTACCCTTCCCTCTCCATCCAAACTTCTACCACGTTAATCCAAGCCTATCCTGCCTTGATTACTGCCTCAGCCTCCTTGCTGATCTCCTTGCCTCCTGTCTCTCCCCACTCCAATCCATACTTCACTCTGCTGCCCAGATCATTTTTCTACAGAACCATTCAGCCCATGTTTCCCCACTCCTCAAGAAACTCCAGTGGTTGCCCATCCACCTCCGCATCCCACAAACTCCTTACCACTGATTTTAAAACAATCACCTTGCCCCCTATCTTACCTCTTTGATTTCCTACAACCCAGACCACTCGATTGGCTCCTCTAATTCATTCAATCGTATTTATTGAGCGCTTACTATGTGCAGAGCACTGTACTAAGCACTTGGAATGTACAAATCAGTAACAGATAGAGACAGTCCCTGCCCTTTGACGGGCTTACAGTCTAATCGGGGGAGACAGGCAGACATGAACAATGGCAATAAATAGAGTCAAGGGGAAGAACATCTCATAAAAACAATGGCAAATAAATAGAATCAGGGTGATGTACATCTCATTAAACAAAATAAACAAAATAAATAGGGTGAAGAAGATATATACAGTTGAGCGGACGAGTACAGTGCTGAGGGGGTGGGATGGGAGAGAGGGAGGAGGAGAGGGAAAGGGGGGAGAAGAGGGTTTAGCTGCGGAGAGGAGAAGTGGGGGGTAGAGGGAGCAGAGGGAAAAAAAGGGGGGAGCTCAGTCTGGGAAGGCCTCTTGGAGGAGGTGAGTTTTAAGTAGGGATTTGAAGAGGGGAAGAGAATTAGATTGTCTGAGGTGAGGAGGGAGGACATTCCAAGACCGCGGGAGGACGTGGCCCAGGGGTCGACAGAGGGATAGGCGAGACCGAGGGACGGTGAGGAGGTGGGCGGCGGAGGAGCGGAGCGTGCGGGGTGGGCAGTAGAAAAAGAGAAGGGAGGAGAGGTAGGAAGGGGCGAGGTGATGGAGAGCCTTGAAGCCTAGAGTGAGGAGTTTTTGTTTGGAGCAGAGGTTGATAGGCAACTACTGGAGGTGTTTAAGAAGGGGAGTGACATGCCCAGATCGTTTCTGCAGGAAGATGAGCCGGGCAGCGGAGTGAAGAATAGACTGGAGCAGGGCGAGAGAGGAGGAAGGGAGATCAGAGAGAAGGCTGACACAGTAGTCTAGCCGGGATATAACGAGAGCCTGTAGCAGTAAGGTAGCCGTTTGGGTGGAGAGGAAAGGGCGGATCTTGGCGATATTGTAAAGGTGACACCGGCAGGTCTTGGTAATGGATAGGATGTGTGGGGTGAACGAAAGAGACGAGTCAAAGATGACACCGAGGTTGCGGGCCTGAGAGACGGGAAGGATGGTGGTGCCATCCACGGTGATAGGGAAGTCTGGGAGAGGACCGGGCTTGGGAGGGAAGATGAGGAGCTCAGTCTTGCTCATGTTGAGTTTTCGGTGGCGGGCAGACATCCAGGTGGAGACGTCCTGGAGGCAGGAGATGCGAGCCTGAAGGGAGGGGGAGAGGACAGGGGCGGAGATGTAGATCTGTGTGTCGTCTGTGCAGAGATGGTAGTCAAAGCCGTGAGAACGAATGAGTTCACCGAGGGAGTGAGTGCAAATGGAGAACAGAAGAGGGCCAAGAACTGACCCTTGAGGAGCTCCAACAGTTAAAGGATTGGGGGCGGGGGGGGGGGGGGGGGGGGGGGGGGGGGGGGGGAGGCGCCTGCGAAGGAGACCGAGAATGACCGGCCAGAGAGATAAGAGGAGAACCAGGAGAGGACGGAGTCCGTGAAGCCAAGGTGAGATAAGGTGTGGAGGAGGAGGGGATGGTCGACAGTGTCAAAGGCAGCTGAGAGGTCAAGGAGGATTAGAATGGAGTAGGAGCCATTGGATTCGGCAAGAAGGAGGTCATGGGTGACCTTAGAGAGAGCAATCTCGGTAGAGTGGAGGGGACGGAAGCCAGATTGGAGGGGGTCCAGAAGAGAATGGGAGTTAAGGAATTCTAAGCAGCGAGTGTAGACAACTTGTTCTAGGATTTTGGAAAGGAAGGGTAGTAGGGAGATAGGACAATAACTGGAAGGGGAAGTGGAGTCGAGAGAGGGTTTTTTTAGGATTGGGGAGACATGAGCATGTTTGAAGGCAGAGGGGAAGGAGCCATTGGAGATTGAGTGGTTAAAGATAGAAGTTAAGGAAGGGAGGAGGGCAGGGGCGATGGTTTTTATAAGGTGAGCGGGAATGGGGTCTGAGGCGCAGGTGGAGGGGGTGGCACTTGCAAGGAGGGAGGAGATCTCCTCTGAGGATACTGCAGGGAAGGATGGAAAAGTAGGGGAGAGGGTTGGTGGGGGGGAGGGGAGAGGCGGAGGGGTGACTTTGGGGAGCTCAGACCTGATTGTGTTGATTTTTGTGATGAAGTAGGTGGCCAGATCATTGGGGGTGAGAGATGGGGGAGAGGAAGGAACAGGGGCCCTAAGGAGAGAGTTAAAGGTCCAGAACAATTGGCGGGGGTGAGGGGCATGGGTGTCGATGAGGGAGAAGAACTTTTGCCTGGCGGAGGAGGGCGCAGAGTTAAGGCAGGAAAGGATAAATTTGAAATGTATGAGGTCGGCTTGGTGCTTGGACTTTCGCCAGCAGCACTCGGCAGCTTGAGCATAGGAGCGTAGGAGGCGGACAGAGGAGGTGATCCAGGGCTGTGGGTTAGTGGAACGAGAGCGGCGGAGGTAAAGGGGGGTGAGAGAGTTGAGATGAATAGAGAGGGTGGAGTTGAGAGAGGAGACCTGATCATCAAGAGTGGGAAGTGAGGACAGGGGGGCCAGGTGGGGAGAGATGCTTTTGGAAAGATGGATGGGATCAAGAGAGCGGAGGTCTCTGTGGGGGAGTAGCAAAGATTTGCAGGGGGAGGGAGTGTGAGAGATGAGGCAGGTGAGAAGGTTATGGTCAGAGAGAGGGATTTCAGAGTCGGTGAGGGAGGAGATAGTGCAGCGGTAGGAGATGACGAGATCGAGGGTGTGACCGAGTCGGTGAGTGGGCGCGTCATGGTAGAGGAGGAGGTCGGCAGAGTCGAGGAGGGATAGCAGGCGGGCGGCAGAGGAGTCATCGGGTACATCCATATGGATGTTGAAGTCTCCGAGGATCAGAGTGGGCAGAGAGAAGGAGAGAAGGAAGGTGAGAAAGGGGTCTAGGTGGTTGAAGAGGTCAGAGGTGGGACCAGGAGGGTGGTAGATGACAGCGACAAGTCTCTGGAGGGGGTGGTAGAGGCGAATGATATGGGCTTCGAAGGAGGGGAAGGAGAGGAAAGGGGGAGGAGGGATAGTGCAGAAGCGGCAATGGGGTGAGAGGAGGAAGCCGACATCTCCTCCCTTTCCGGTGAGTCTGGGGGAGTGGGAGAAGGAGAGGCCACCGCTGGAGAGAGCAGCGGCGGAGACCGTGTCTTCGGGAGTGAGCCACGTTTCCGAAAGGGCGAGGAGGAGGAGAGAGCGGGAAAGGAAAAGGTCACGGATGAAAAGTAGTTTACCTGTAATGGAGGGGGGGTTCCAGAGGCCACACTTTAAAGTAGCTGTGGGTGCAAGGGGGGGAGAGGGGGGAGAGCGGGGGGCGGGGAGGGTTCGGATGGGAAGGAGGTGGCAGGGCCCTGGACGGGGAGAGGGGGAGGAGGGGTGGCGGTGGGACAGGAGGACTGGGATGGCGCGTGGGTGGGGAAGAGGGAAGGGGGGGGGGAGGAGGGGTGGCACTGGTAAAGTGGGGTTCTGGGGGGGGGGGAGGGAGAGGAGAGAGCGGGAAAGAGCTGGGCAAGAGAGGGGAAGGGAAAGGGGAGGATAGAAAGGGGCGGGGGAGGGGGGGTGGAGGGACATTGTCAGGCCCTCCTCGCTACACCTCAATCTCTTCTACCTCACCTCCAACCTCTTACCTATGTCCTGCCTCTGGCCTGGAACAGGGCACCTTTCCTCTTCATATCTGACAAGCGATCACTCTCCCCACCTTCAGAGCCTTATTAAAAGTACATCTTCTCCAAGAGGCCTTCCCCAACTAAGCTCTCATTTCCTCTTCTCCCATTCCCTTCTGTCGTCGTCCTTGCACTTAGATTTGCACCCTTTATTCACCCCTCCCTCGGCCCCACAGTACATATGTACGTATCCCTAATTTATTTTAATGTCCATTGCCCCCTCTAAACTGTAAGCTTGATGAGGTCCGGGAACATGCCTACCAACACATATTGTATTCTTCCAAGCATTTTGTACAGTGCTCTGCACAAAATAAGTACTCAAAAAATAAGATTGACTCTGTGTTAAATGCATCAGAAATAGCTCTAGAAGGGGCTGATGAGTTGACGTGGAGGAAATGATGAAGAGAGAGGATAGAAGGTTAATTAAGCACATTCACAGGGATGGGGTGGAAGCTAGTGAAAAGCTGTCACTGTCGCATTAGGCTTCTAAAGTCTATAAATAAATACGTCCTACCAAGTTAAATGCACCTATCCCAAGCTTCACTCCCCCTTCGAACTGATGATAGGTTTCTTTACTGCTTTTGTTGCTCTGTGTCATCTGCAGCACAGAATGGCATTCCCTGAAGTGGAATTAAAAGATCAATGTTAATGTGAAAGACAAATGTCATATACACTAGATTCATCACAAAACAGAAATATTTGGCATGTTTACAGAAATCATTCCAGTGAAGTAAGGATTGGAGTAGGATAGGGAAATGGAAAACCCAGACATAAACAGGACATTTCTGCTAGTTCCAGATGACGGAATAATAGCTTAATGAAGAGTTCATGACATTTTTCTTGACTTCAAACTTTATGTCAACTCCAGCATTTCTCATATTTGCCTAAACTTTGTAACTCACTCTTGGCTCAATTGCTAATATCAAATCTGTTAGTCATATCTTAACTAAATATAGTCTCTAAAATTTAATAAAGCATCATAATGAGGAATGACATTTGGGGTTTTCTTGTCCTTTCAATTAAAATGTTGGGAATTTTTTAGTTTAATTTTAGTTTATTGCAAAGTCTTGAAATTAATGATTGAGCAAAAATTGCCACAAAATTAAGTCTCCTGCCAGGAATGACAAATGAAGCCACATGGCCTAGTGGAAAGAGCACGAACCTGGGAATTAGGACCTACATTCTAATACCAGCTCTGCCTACTGTATGTTGTGTAACCTTGGGCAAGTCGCTTAACTTGTGTGTGCCTCAGTTTCCTCAACACTGAATGGGAATGAAATACCTGTTCCCCCTCCTACATAGATTGTGAGCTTCATGTGGGACAGGGATTTGTCCAACCTAATTAACTTATACCTACCCCAGTGCTTTGAACAGTGTTTGACACACAAATACCATAAAAAAAAAATGAGCCTCAGTCCTCAGACCTCAGGACTAAACAGAAGAATTGATTATGTGCTAGTGAATCATGCAGCACCACCTGCACTCTCTTGTCACTGCCGATCATATTCCTGCTCAGGCATGGAGTGCAGCAAGCAAGTAGTAAGGCAAGGGTGCAGCACACTGCAAAATCACGTGCAGTCTTTGCCTACGTTTGCCAGAAAAAGCTAGAGCTGGATAAGAACTCAGGTCTCCTGTTTCCCAAAGTACTGCTCTTTCCACTGAGCCAACAGCAGGTGGAAGATACCAGAATTTATATGGAACCTTTACGTTCTAAGAGAAAACTGCATTAAATGTTCTCTTAAATACCACACTGGAATTGGTGTTTTATTGGTCATTAACATCCTATGAGTCTTTAAAAGTATAGTTATTTTTCTTTCATCCTATAAATTTCATTGTGACACCTTCCAACCCAATAATAATGCATTCTGCTTACAATATGGGCCCTCCTGGAGTTGAATTACAAAGTGACATAAATCATACTCACCAAATTTTAACACATTTTTAACAATATCATTTGAATCAGTAACAACTTACTTATATATTTGGTAACTTGTTCTGATTTTTAATCCACCTTTGATGAAGTTGATCATATTTTCATCCTGGAAACAATGCAGGATATTATTAGGCATTATACAAAAATTATTTCCCTGATTCACTTATCACTCAGTTTGTGAAAATAAACTTTTTCTAACCACAATCCCTGATCAAGAGGGACCACAAAAAAGGACCCCCAATACATTCATAATAATCTTTTTCTAGGCTATTAGAAACAGTAATGTCTCACCCACAAGCCGGTTTTAACAATTTAACCAATTCAAAGCCTTATTAAAACCACATCTCCTCCAAAAGGCCTTCCCTAATTAAGCCATCCTTCCCTGACTCCCTCTCCTTTCTCCATCACCTATGCAGTTAGATCTGTGAGCCCATCATTAGGCAGGGATTGTCTCTATCTGTTGCCAAATTGTACATTTCAAGTGCTTAGTACAGTGCTCTGCACATAGTAAGCGCTCAATAAATACTATTGAATGAATTAATGTCCTTTGGGCGCTTGGAATTCATCCCACCTTCAGCCCCACAGCACTTATGTACATAGCCGACTAATATCTGTCTCCCCCTCTAGACTGTAAACTCCTTGTGGGCAGGTAACATGTCTACCAACTCTGTCATATTGTACTCTCCAAGTGTTCAGTACAGTGCTCTGCCAACAGTAAGTACTCAATAAACAACAATGATTGAATGAATTGCAAACTGGACATTCACAAAACAGCCAATGCCTAATAAACACCACTTTAAGCTTCCATACACAGAGCTAAGGCGACCCCCTTCTGTTAATTTTAACCTAAGGTTACATTTCTTTCCCAGTGAAGCCCTCTTTTCCCAGCTCCCTCTGCCTTCTGCGTCTATGCACTTGGATCTGTGATCCTTGGATATTTGATATTTGTCCCACCCTCAGCCCTATAGATATTTACAGATCTAAAAATTATTATAAATCCCTTATTTAATGTCTATCTCCCCCTCTGGACTATAAATTTGTTTTGGGCAGGTAACATGTCTACCAACTCTGTTGTATTATAACTCTCCCAAGTGCCTAGTATAGTGATCTGCACACAGTAAGCATTCAAATACCATTGATTGATCGATTAGCCTTCCTCCCACTCAGGGATGGGGTCAGGGACACTTCTGGATGGCTGACCTGCTTTCACAGAAGCTTAGTCAACTTGTCCCCTTATTTGAATACAAAAATGATTTCTTCCTGTCATATAATCCAAACTGTCACTTTTTAACTGATTGCTTAAGAAAAATGGCACTGAACATGGACCAGTTTATTGACAGCACTTATATCTGTAAATGTGCAAATATCTTCTCTTAAAATTCTTTCCCTCCCTGAGAGTAATAGAATCTTGGTTCAATGACCCTAAAGACAAGCTGCAGTATCAATTCATTTTAACAGTTAGACTTTATTGAACAATGAAAGAATCTATTTAATACACATTTCTAGTATAAGCAAAGTAACCAAAAACCTTAAATAAATCAACAAGCACAATATATGAACTGGATTTCCACTAGATGGTGCTCTGGGAGAAGGTTTCTCAACAATGTTTCATATCCCTTGGTATAATACTACTTTTATTTTAGTCTTTGAAAAACATTAACTTTTTATTTCATGGGCATTTAAAATGTGCCTAGTAAAACTAAAAGTATAAAACATGCTTAACAGCTTTAACTATTTAATGATTAACATACCGGAGATGATTATAGCAATGCTAGCATAATTAAAAGAGTGCCAGTTTCTACTCAAGAATTCTCAGTGAGCTAAATGAAATATATGCCTTTTTCAGGACAGAAAAGACTTTCTTAGGCAATGTGAAAAATATTTTAAAACACACTCAATTTAATTTTACAGTACAGTTCAAAATTCACAGCGATACATATACATGGGAAGCAGCGTGGCTCAGTGGAAAGAGCCTGGGCTTCGGAGTCAGAGGTCATGATTTCGACTCCCGGCTCTGCCACTTGTCAGCTGTGTGACTGTGGGCAAGTCACTTCACTTCTCTCTGCCTCAGTTACCTCATCTGTAAAATGGGGATGAAGACTGTGAGCCTCACGTGGGACAACCTGATTCCCCAGTATCTCCCCCAGCGCTTAGAACAGTGCTCTGCACATAGTAAGCGCTTAACAAATACCAACATTATTATTATATAAACCTCTTCGAAAAAGAATATTTCCTAATAATTCACGGCCAATATCATGACAGCCACATTGTTTCACAAGGCTGAGAGGCCACATTGAAAAACAATATGAACTCAGGTTAGGTGAACAATAGTACCAAGTTTGGAAGATTTCATTAAATAAAAACAATCAGCCCTACCTCTGCAATTATATTGCTAAACTTGTAGGAAAACCCGAAAGAATTCTGAATACAGAAGAGCAACTAACATGTCCCTTTTCTTTATAGATTTTATACATTTCCATCATTTCTACACTTCAGTCTACCTCCACAGTACCTCATCACTTAATACCAGTGGAGCATAGTTAAAATGGATTGGGTCAGAATGGTCATGAGAGTTGTGGATGATGGTGATTTCTAAGTCATCATGCTTCCTCACAGAGCACTGTCACATCATGAGACCTCTAGAGGCTCTGCATCATCAGGCTCTGAAATTTTTTTTGACCAAGTATTTCACCCACCCCCAACCTAACCATAGGAAAAATATCATCCTTAGTCACAAAGAAATGACATGCATATTAATTTCACAATATTTTTAGCAGCACTTAAGTCTTCAATTATATGGGATATTTGCCTTTTTGCAAATTTCCACTAAAAACCTTTTACCCTGTGCAGCAGATAGTCTTGGTTAGTGCCTAAAAAAAAACCATGATGGTGCCAGCAACTTCAGGACAATGTAAACTGGTGCTCTGGCAAGTAAGCAAAATGAGAGTGGGAGGATGGACAGATAAGGAAAGAAATGGCAGTTCAAGAGAGAGAAAATACATTTCAAGTCCAAAAATCTTAAGAAAAGTACAGACCAGTAAAATGGGGGAAAAAATGGTATGTAAACACCAGGGCAGAATTCAGTCTTGGGACCCCTGGCATCTTGGCATTAGGCTGAAGAAATCCCCAGATAGTCTTTGGGACTATAGTGCCAGGACTCCTGTCATGTTTTAGAGCATCTGCACTAGAAGCCAATATTAATACATATCACTCCAAGCTCTAAGAGCCCAGGCCCCATTTCTGTTTCTCAGGATGTGTCAGGTTTCCTCCCATTTCAGGGAACCCCTCTGTCCTCAGACACCAATGTAGGCATAGACTGCCACAGGGTTGCACATACACCCTCTAAAATCTGGGAGCCAGCCTAGGCGTCCCAGTGGTCAATTGGTTCCTGGATTGATCATTCTTATCCACATCTATGAAAAAGCAAAGGGGTTTCTGTGTGGCTGGCAACTGTAAACAGCAGTGCTCCAAAAGCAGCACACCACTCTGCTGGTGGCTGGAAAAAGCCCTTGATACTCTGCATGAAAGTCTCCAATTATTTGTAGCTAGTCTGTATATGCTGGCCAAAACACAAATCTAAAAAGCAGACTCTGCTTTTTTCTGTGTGTTGGTTTTAAAAAACAATGGATAATATCATTTTAAATTCAAAGAGCTCTTCCAGAGTTCCCTTCCTAGGGCTAGTTAATATGCAGCTTTTCAAGCTGACAAATCAAGTAAAAATGTCTCACAAATGGGAGAGAAAACCCAAATAACACTCCTGACCTCTTGCTAATTTTCTCAGTGTAGTTGATGACAACTATCTTACCTGTCCCAGAAGCACACCACCTTGGTGCTAACTGACTCCCCTTGAGGTTTTTTACTCCTTATGTACAACCTGTTGATAAATCCTGCATGTTTTCCTTTTACATTACCTCTCGGATGTAACAGCATCCTTGTTCATGCTCTCATTATTGTCCAAGTAGAGTACTACATCAGTCTCCTCACTGGCCTGCATCCAAACTCCGCCCCCCCCCCCCCAGGCTAACCTTCACTCTGCTGCCCAGATCATCTTTCTGAATATCACTCCCATTCTACAAAAACTTCCAATGGTTACCTTTTAGCTCAACAAACAGAAGCTCCTGATGACTGGCTTCACAGCTTTCCACCAGCTCTCTCCTCCTCATATATCTGCTTTCTTCACCCATTATACCCCAACTCACACTCTCTGCCTCTCTGAACTTCTTACTACACCTTGTTCTCAAAGCTCCCATCTCCAACCTATTGCTCATGCCCATCTCACCTCTCAAATCCACCATAACACAGCTCTCCCCTGTTCCAAGTCAAAAACCCACTCCTCCAGAAGGCATTCCCCAACTAATTTCTACCAGTCATGTCATTCCAAAAGCCACATAGCACTTTTTTTAACTTCAATTTACAAACTCAATCTATTCATTTTCCTACATTTTTGATTTTGCCCCTTACATTGGTAATTTTCTTCCTACTCCCACTATACTCATACAATTTGTCTGTTTCCCGCCCTCTCCCCCATTCCCTTTAAGAGTATATGCTCTTCAAGGGCAAGGACTCTGTCTTTTACTTTCATTGTACTCTCCAAAGTGCCCAGAACCATACCGTGCACAGAGTAGACACTTAGTAAATAGCATATTTACTCACATAATTGCCTCATCACATAATTTGCCTATCCCAGTATTTGAGGAGGAAATAAAAACTTATTCTTTGTACCACACAACTGTAAGCAGTAATAGCCCCGCTTCCAGGGGAGGAATAGGTGGATGAGAATGAAACACCACAGCAGCATTGTCTGCAGCATTTGGGAAAGTGCAGTAGAAATAAGATAAGTTGTTTCAAGTGCTCGTATCTTTCTCTTCCTTCTTCCCTCCCTTTTTTCACTTCCTCTCCCTGTGCTATACTTAATTCCTATATGATCTGTGTAATAACCCCATCTCTGCTTTAATGTTACAAAACCTGCAAAAAATGGGACATTTAAATTAATACAATAATATTCAATGAAGCCACCAAAGATAGATAAGGTGCTGAAATCTGCATGAACTGGAAGTTTGGCATGGCCAAATTCCTAAAGCCTTTCTGGCTCAACCATCCTTAAATTTCTAAAGCTCCAGGGATCCGAAAAGTGAGGAATTGGTGATATAGAGTGTAGAAGGGACAGTGTTCTACAGGTGATAACATGAAAAGCACCAACATAATGGGGTTTCTTTAAATTAAAAAAAAAATTGGGATTGCTGCCAGATACAAGAGATATTAGTAGGGGGAGGACAAGATATGGGGTATCTATCCATAGCTCCCACCCCACTCCTCATCTTCACATGGGGAGGAGGTTACACACACCTAGCCTCATATCCTGTGATGTGCCCAGCTGGCAAATGACCATCCAGAGAGGTGTGAACAGAATGCAAGGAGTGGGGAGGGAGGGAGTTATCCTGATCTTTCTAAAAATCATGGACTCCAGTGCAGTTTGACTTGTGAAGTTTTGTCCCTGATTTGAGAAGATAGATTCCTCTGTTTTTCCAAAGAAAAGAGTTATGAGAGCAATACTGATTCTGTTAGTATTGCAAATATTTTTCTACACAGTGAGAGTTACAATCACCCACTCTATACTGGCAATTTAATACTGGCTAAGGATTCAAGTCAAACATTCATTACCTGCACAAATGTCAGTGCTGCCTTCTGAAGTAGACATTCAGCATAACAGATTTCTGCATGCATCTCCTCTATTTGAAAATAAAGGAAAAAAAGTACATATTATAGGAAGCCCCCAAATTAATTAACTTGATATGTTAAAATACAGATGATACTTAGATAACACCGAAAAGGTCAAGTAAAATCTCGATGCCTCCATTGCTAAAAGAACAGAACTGCAACAAATCAAATGCACCCAAAATGCAAAAATAAACAGCAAAAACAGAATTTCCTCAGGTAACGACAGACTCATATAATGTTAAGACACCTGCCAACAATCCAAAGTCAGCTTCAAAATACATTCTCTAATTCTTCTGAAAAAGGTAGATTCAGGCAGCATGGAAGGTGAGAAAGGAATTCAACTGGCTTGAATCAGAGGGAGCAGAGAAATCAGGCATTCTGCAAAATTCCCCAAACAGAAGTGGACAGTCAATTTGTCTCATCTGAATAGCAGATTTGTCTCAACAGATATTGCTTTTTGTACCACTTATGGTGATATGGAGGTTCTTATTGAGAGCAACAGGTGACCTCTGGGTCCAGTCACAAAGACTTCAAGACTGAGAACCTGCCCAGAAGAACTGATTAGTAACATGTACATATATATGCACACATCGTGTCTGATGGACACTATGAATATGTGTATAGAGAGATACTATGTATATATACACACACGATATGTACGCCTATACATATCATATAGATGCATATATACACATATATTATTGTCCATCATACCAAAGGAAGACATCACTGTTGGTGGAATTTATCCATAGGTGCTTTTGTGAGCAAAAAAAACAATGTGGGCCCCACAGCCCCAGCTGCATTACACACCAACAAAGGGTGACCCTTGTCATGCTGTCGGTTTGCCATTTTTCCTTTTACTTCCTTGCTTCATGAACCTTATGGAGCCTCTATTCCAGAGCTACTCCTTTCTTGATTGCAGAGCACTATGCTGTTTTCTAATTGCAGCACATAGCTCATCTCTAGACTGTCAACTTGTTGTGGGTCTGGAACGTGTCCGTTGACTCTGCTGTATTGTACTCGCCCAAGTGAATATTTACCATTGCTTGCTTGACTGATTCTCCTCACATGCTCCATCCAGCACAGCTGTATTGTGATGAACATAGCTTTGGTGTGTAGGACCCTAACTCCATTCTATAACTTCATTGCTTGTGATCGTGGCCTGCCCTTTGATGTTGAGGATAGCCCCTAAGTGACACTGATGGAACTGCTCAAGGAATCTGTTGTGGCATATGTAGGAAGTCCAAGTATCACACCCATAGAGAAGGTTAGACAGCATTACAGTTCTACAGTTCTTTCATTTGATCAGGAAGTCTAATACCATACTTTGATAACTTCCTAAAGGATGTGCTGGCCTTCTTGATTGAGTTTCTACTTCCTTTTCAATTGTTGCATCACTGGTCAGTGTGCTGCCCAAGTAACAAAGTTCCACAGGAGCATTTCTCTCTGGGTTGCCAATATAAATTTTCGGTAGGACACATGGCTTCCTTCTTGCAAGCTCATACATCACCCTTTGTTTTCTTTAGCTTTACTGTCAGCCCGTAATACCTGGCTCATTCAATCAAGGACATGCAATGCCTCCTTGCGTGTGTGTCTCAAGAGTGCAGTCATATGCATACAGTGGTTCTTGAATGACTATTTAAGACTGGACAATGTTCAAAGCCTGAGAGTTCAAAGAGTTTCCCAGAGTAGCTGAAGCATATTCCAACACCTGTATCCAGGTCTCTTTCTGAGTCTTCCAGCATGAATGAGTAGAATAAGTTCAACAGGACCAAGACCACTTACGCATCCCTGCATCAATGAAGGGCAATGGTCTGGACAAGGCACATCTGACAGCCAGCCTTGCAGCCCTGAAATCGTTTCAGGATGTTAATGGATTTTTCAAGATGGCCAAACTAAACCAATTTTTAGAATCCTGATGATGTACTAAGCCAGTGCCTTAGCATCACAGACTAGCAGGGAATCAACAGGGTAGCTGCGTGGCTGGGCCTCGGAGTTAGAAGGACCTGAGTTCTAATTCCAGCTTCACCGCTTGTCTGTGTGACCTTGGGCAAGTCACTTCACTGAGCCTCAGTTTCTTCATCTGTAAAATAGGGAGTAAGACTGAGAGCCCCAGAACTGTGGACAACCTGATTAGCTTGGAGCTACCCCAGCATTAGAACAGTGCTTGACACACAGTAAGCAGTTAAATACTATCATTATTTTAGTGAGCTATTTCCAACTTAAGTGATTCTTCCATCAGAAACCTTCACCCCTGATGGCATAGCCCCAGCCGCATTCCCCTTCTTTTGGCTGTTTCACTGTCCACATACAGCGAGATGTAAATTTGTGGAACTCAGATTGACTACGAATACAATAAACATGGAGTTTTTAGCTCAGACACTACCAACTCTAAGCAGCTATGACTAGTGCTTTAGATCGCTACACCAGCAAATTTTCCATTTTTAAACATGATCAACTGGGCTACTAATGAAAATTCAAATAAGAACCCCTTCTAAAACAAAAGCCCCCAAAAGACATTATAATTTTCCTACAAAACATAAGTTAAACTTAAAACCTACAGGATTTCACTATATTTTTGCTGAGATCCCCTAGCTTGTCCTCCATTTTTAAAGATTACAGTCTCTACCAATGATGAGATTCTATCCACGTGTGGCTGGAAAGTCCAGAGTTCAACCAATATCCGCCTCCATCCTGCATCTACACACAGTTCCTTGCTGTGCTGTTGCATCTGCTCAGACTGTGAAGCCCACAAGGCATGGGGCCTGTGCTTAAATTCCCACCTGTGTATTATTTTCTAGCACCTACTACAGTACTCTGCACACAGTATGCAATTAATAAATACTATTACTACTGCACAGCCTGACACTGTTTCAGAGTCAATCACTGGGTACCCTAATCTTTGAGAAGCCACCACACAGAGGACATTCCTCTCCTGATTCCAGTGCTTTGTACAAAATAAGGGCTTAATAAATACTACCTTCTACCATCACTATTTAGGGCAAGTCACTAAACCTCTTTGAACCTTCCATTTCCTCACCTATAAAATGGGAATAAGGGATCTGCTTTCCCTTTATCTTAGACTGTAAACCCTGTATCGGACAGGGCCTGTATCCGATCTGATTATCTTGTGTCTAGCTAGCACTTAGCACAGTGCTTGGTGCACAGTAAGGGCTTAAATGCCACAACTACTAAAATTTTAAAAGTCTCTGATCTTCCTTTACATTCTTAGCATTCTACTGCCATCAAAATAAGACAGAAAAATCCTTTCCTAAAGTCTTAAAAATGTACAATGTTTGAGTAGACATGTAAAAGTTGCCTAACATTTTAAATCCATAACAAATCTTGGGCATTCTTTATTACACATAAATGTCTGCCTTTAAGGCCAATTTGAAAAGCAATTCTAGGTAACAAACCAGTCAAACCTGAATATTGAACTCTATCAAATGTGGAAACAATGAATGGGTGTGAAATACATTAACAGACAAGGTGTTCTTGTCTGTCTCCCCCGATTAGACTGTAAGCCCGTCAAACGGCAGGGACTGTCTCTATCTGTTGCCGACTTGTTCATTCCAAGCGCTTAGTACAGTGCTCTGCACATAGTAAGCGCTCAATAAATACTATTGAATGAATGAATGAACCCTTCAGAAAGCCTAATTAAATACATGTTCTGTCGCAAAACACTAGCCATTTAAGACTACAGGAAAATTACTGTGGAAAAGCAAATCACATACTGATGCCACACTGTGGTTCAATGTTTTGACTTTTTCTCCTTGAACAAAGTATGTTTGGGTTTTAGTAACAGTTAAAAGGCACACTGAGAATAAATTTGACTTGTTTAATAAAATTAAGGTTATAAATTTTGGTTAATTTTTCATGCATGCTATTTGAGTTCAAAAGTCAAACTGATGCAGAATGAGCAGGCGCTAGAATACTTCATGCGCACAGACCCTTTGCTTCCTCAAAAATCACATCTTGTTGCTCTTTTGAAATACTAACGTTGGCACTGTTTTCAAAACTGAGGTCAATGACCAAACTAGAATTTTGGTTCCCACTGTATTAGCAATTGGCTTGAGATATTTACAAGTAACCTGGTCTGGGCCAGAAGAAGGTAGCAGGGAGTCCATACTTTTGGATTACAGGACATGCCAGCTCCAACATCATCAGTTCCTCCAACACAGAGGCAGTCAGCTTGTCTAGTGTGCCTGAGGCTATGGAATTTAAGCACCCTCTCTTCCCACAGTTTCTAGGCCCTTTTTATGTTAAAGACAGGGACAAGATACTGTCTACCTTGGAGCCACATAATCCTGAATCCAACTCTCAAATCAGCATTGGAGTAGACTGGATAATTCCTAGCTCATTTCAGGGTTCATCATTTCCCCAAAACCAACCCATTTTATAGCAGCAGAAACCAAAGATATGCCTAGTAGATATGGACCAATTATTAGACTTGGGTTCATAACTTTGAGCTCCAAAATATAGGCTCAATTTAATTTTCCAGAACTTAAAATAGCTACATCATGCCATTGGAGAATTGTAATAGACCTTTCACAAATGTAAGTCATGAGGTACACAGCTGACATGAAGATTTTCAGCAGCAGTACAGAATTCAAAGCTTGCATTAAATCTGCTTTAAAGGTAGCATACTATTTTACAACACAGTTAGCCACAGAAACAGACAACCAAATCAAGATGGCCAGCACTGGGGAGAATGACAGAATTTGGTGACCACAGGTTGTCTGGCTTCATATCAAATCAAAGGTCCCTGAAGATATAGCTTATATGGCTGCGAGACCTAGACCTACCAAAAAAAAAAATATATATATATATATTTACACACACACACACACACACAGTGTCTTCAGCAATTTCATCAAGATACCTACGTATCCTACTTAACATCAATTGGGATGAAGGAATTATCAATCCTGAGGTCTTGGAATGCAGTAAACTCACCAGCACTGAGACAATGGTCATCACAACGTAACAGTACTGGGAGGTATACGAGAGAAGAATTTAAGAATAGAGTCATGGCTCTATTGTGAACTGAAAGAGGATATATATAGGTAAGGAGGGTAGAACAGCCATTTAAAGACATACTGAAGCATAGGGACAAACAACATGGCATAAAAGTGGCATCCCCTCAGGCAAGGCACTAATAAAATCTTATTTATAGTGTAAGCTCCTCAAGAGTAGGGGCTGTCGCTTCATTCATTCAATTGTATTTATTGAGTGCCTACTGCGTGCACAGCACTGTACTAAGCCCTTGGAAAGTACAATCCGGCAACAGATAGATTCAATCCTTACCCAACAACAGGCTCGCAGTCTAGTGACTTCTGTTTTAATAGTATGCTCCCAAGCACTGAGTATAGTGCTCTGCACATACAGATGTTCAAGAAATACTGACAATGGTGATGATACATGACTCTATATATACTGACCCTGGGGATCCTAGGGTAGGCTCATATACTCACTTATAGATGGCTTATTCTGCCTGCTCTCTATTTTCTTGTCTGCTTATATTAAGGAATATTTTCAGTATCTTGGCCAGAAAAAACATTCAGGTGACCAGAAAAACAACAACTATAATTGTGGTATGTATCAAATATTTACTATGTGCTAAGCACTGGGGTAGATTCAAGATAATCATATCAGGCAGAGTCTTTTCCCTACACTGGGCCCACAGTTTAAGAGAGAGAGAGAGCAGACAAGAATATTTGAGCTAGCTAGACCTATAACCAGAGGATTTATTGGCAAATAGGAATTGAAGATGCCTAAATGGGCTGAGTTCAAAGGGAACGTGGTTATAAAAGGGTTCTGCGACTCATAAGGCTATAGGGTTTATAGTTTTATATTACGAGCTTGTTACCTGATGTTTAAAGGTACTACATGTTTACGAGTTTACTTCTTGGTCTGTTTAGCTTGATCAGGGGAAAAAAAAAAAGTACTGGTTTCCTAGGAACAGCCCAGCTGTAAACTTAATAAGACCACTTGGCCAAGATGATTAGTGAGTGGCTCAAGGTTGTAAAATATATTGGGGAAAAAACTCTTAATTCAAACATTTGGGAACCATCACCTGGAGGACTAACACTTAAGGGGAAACCCCCCTCACCCGCTCCCCCCACCCCCAGCCATTCCACTCTTGGGTAACCACAGCCAAAGTGTTCCTGAACAAGCTAACCACCTGCAGCTTTCATTTCTTATCCCTCACAATGCCCCTGGGCTTGGTGAGATCCCCCTGGTGTAGTCTGGGGTGTGAAGATGACAGCTAGGACCTACCTGAAATACTTTACCCATTAGAAGGTAAAAGCCCATCTGTCAATTCAGTCTGGCCCTTCCACTCTAGGGATTAAGGAAGTGTGGAAAGGCAGCCCAGTGGTAAAACAAAACAAAACCTGGTCATTCATGGATGAGATGATTGGAAGAAGCACAATTCAGGGTCAAAAGAAACTATCTGTGCACATGCTTATGTGCGGCACTGGGCCCTGCAAATACTATCATGTGAGTTTTCTTTAACATGGGGTAAACAAGAACACAACTTCCAAGAAATAAAGGAATAGAAATGTGATAATATGAGACCGGGGAGGCAGGAGGTTGACTTGGGCTGGAAATCAGGGGAGGGAAGAAGAGGAGGGGGATTTTATTTTTCGGTCAAAAATCCTGTCCAGGAGAATGATATCTATTGGGTTGCATGATCCCTAGTGGTTTTTATAGCAGAGTCATGTTTCACTTGGACCACTTGTTCTTGCCCCAGAAGAAGCCCCTCCTAATCACCTTTATTCTGCAAGGAATAAAAAAATCTACACACTCCAAATTCATAAGCTTTTGTTCTCGTTAATTCCTTCTGTTGCTCATAATTTTATAAAATGTATTTATAACTTACATCCCTCATGGAAACACCAACCCATAAGCCACCCATTCACAGGAATACATTTCACCCATCTAAATAGATACAGATCAGCAGAGCTCTGTATGTAAAAGCTAACATTAAGCAAATTATTTGGTTATCCTTGCCCTAGAAATCCATGCCACCATTAGTTTGAGTTGAACCATCATAAAATTGATCTGGTCATCTCCATGAAACATCTCTATTCCTATTGAAGACTCTAGGCATTAGCAACACAGTACAGCCAGTTTTCCCATAACGCATGCTTTCACTATGCATTTGGGATAGTGCATCACGGGGAATTAGGGAAGGTTCTTCTGACAACACACATCTGCCTGGAGAGAACATGATGCGATGTCAGAAGAAGCTGTAGTACGCATACCCACCAGGTCAGTCAAGGCGTGTGTACTGCAATGCCCGCTTCTTCAGAGACAAAATCCCCACATCTTCAGAGAGCTGACTGTACCTGACATTCACTCTATAACACCCACAAATCATATCATGCTTGAACTGTGATCTCTTAAGACAGGGAGTCACACACAGTTAAATGCAATTACTCTTACCTTCACTCAGTTGTTCCACTGATGGTTTGGAAACCAAACTGGACAGAGATTCTACCATTGTATTTCTTTTCCTGAATCTGTTGTTGGTACACAGGAAGAGGGAGAAAAAGCATACAGAATGAGCAACATGGTTATTATTTTCATTTGGTACTCATATTCCCCAATTACTGAAAATGAAAAGGTTATTCTTAATGAACTATTGGAAGGATGGCCAAGCCAAGAAGTATATTGATTTTTCAAAAATCACCATTTTTTCTGAGACACAAGCCGGAATGGAAATACCTCAAATGTCTTAGAAGTTGGGTTTCTTTGGGCCAGAAACTGCTAAGATCAGCATCTTCAGTGAAATCCACAGTGATTTCTTATTCACCAATACCATAGGAACACCAGAAATTTACCTGCACCTTTATTACATTACCTAAAATCTGGTCAGAGTTGTGATCATTCAAAATTGGGGGCTGATTGCCTTTGCTTTTAAAATCTCCCAAAATGTTCTGCCTTAATATAGACGGTATATGAAATTTCAGGTCAGTTCTTTTTTTAAGATCTCAACTATTTCACCCATCCTTAAGATTAAACAGCCAAAAAGCATGTCATTCTATATTTCTTAGTGGTTAAAAAAAAGCATGCATCTGAACACTGGAATCAAAAAGGGACTATCGCATTGGTTAGACTTCAGATGTCCTGCCTTCATTCAACTGTATTTATTGAGCACCTACTGTGCGCAACACACTGTACTAGGCACTTGGGAGAGTACAACAATAAACAGACACATCCCTACCCACAATGAGTTTACAGTCTAGAAAGGGAGACAGATATTAATGTAAATTACAGATAAGAACCTGTACATTTAGTTCTCCTGTAATGTAGGGGTTACATCCTGACGTGCCTATGCACTTGGATCAATATCTTTTAAGCACTTGATATTCACCCCACTTAGGCCCACAGCATTCATGTACATATCCATAATTTATTTTAATGGATGTCTCCTACTCTAGACTAAGATCCTGGTGGGCAGGAAATGTGTCCTCCAACTCTGTTGTAGTGTACTCTCCCAAGCACTTAGTACAGTGCTCTGAACAAAGTAAGCACTCCAATACCATTGATTGGTTGACAACCCCTATATTAAGAAAACTAATATTGGAACATGTGGGCTTTGATTGGTGTCATGAGCACATGCAAAGCAATTTCTACCATCATTGTATTCTATCCAGATAGGCAGGAATCATTGGAAGTATATTTCCTAACAATGTTCCTTCCCAAAGATGTAGTAAAAATACATGTTATGGAAGAACTGAGCATTCTTTAAAATTGGATGGACATGATAGCTAGTTTATAGTTCCATAATTCAGATTGCGTTTAAGAAAGGGATGATCTTTGCCTAGCTTCGAGTAAATCTAAAGTATTTTGTAATACTTTTCATTCTTTTGTAACTCCAAACAGACTGAAATCTGAAACTTTTCTTCCCATCCCATCAAAAGGAGCAGTGGGACCTTGGGCAAGTCACTTCACTTCTCTGTGCCTAAATTACTTAAATTGCCCATTTAGACTGTGAGCCCGTTGTTGGGCAGGGATTGTCTCTATCTGTTGCTGAATTGTACATTCCAAGTGCTTAGTACAGTGCTCTGCACATAGTAAGCACTCAATAAATACGACTGAATGAACGAACTGAATCTGTAAAATGGGGATTAAGACTGTGAGTCCCATGTTGGACATGGGCTGTGTCCAACTTGATAACTTTGTATCTACCCCAGTGCTTAGAACAGGGCCTGGCACATAGTAAGCATTTAAATGTCATTAAAAAAAAGAGGCAATTGTTTAATTATGCACATAAAGTAAATTTGTACCTCCAAAAAATAATAAATACAGCCTGTATTTACAATCTCAAATACAGTATTAAAACAATTCATGCTTACCTTTGGCAAGTTTGCAAAGCTTCCTTCATTGTGGTAATACCCATTTGAATATCCTGCTGTTCAAAGGTCATGGCAGCCTGCATTACTAAAATAGTGCTGTAGCCCAAGGCATGGTACATGCTTTCTTTAGACCTGGGAAGACATAGGACCTTAATGTACTTGAACTTGGCTAGAGGAGAAGGCCAGGGTTTCAAGAACAAGACGACAAATTACTTCACTACTATTACTAAGGGTTGTAATAATATTTGTCCATCACTGATGGCTACAGGCTTTATGCACACAACTTGATCTGCATAACTCAGACCCCAAGAAACTATTTTAAGGATTTTCAACAAATCCTGGAATGATGATGGTTCAAACAGCTCTCCTTTATGGAGGCCCAAGGGAGCACATTAAAGATGAGTTTTAGTGGAGGAGGGTTGATTGATGAGCATGGTAGAGGTCAAACATGTAAGAACACAGAAGGGCCAAAAATTTCAAGAATTAATATCTTTCCAAAGTAAATGCTGGCTCTGAAAGTGAAATTTCTTTCCTATGAATGTATTTAAAGTCTACTGATTTCAAATATGCTTTAAATCCTTCATATGACATTTTAGACTGAAGCTTGGCTACTTCTGGATTTTCCTTGGAATAAAAATGTAAACATTTTCCATCATAAAAAAATGAGCTGATTCAATATTCATGGAATTATATGAGTCCCATAAGTTATTCAACTCTAGATTTTATAGGCCATGAAATCTCCAGTCTGGTCTCTAAACTCAATCATCAAAACAGATTTTTGTTTTTAGTTTAAGTGTTAATAGCTAGCAGTAACAGCTCTATTTAAAAAAAAAAATGCCAGCCCACATAAAACTCAATTCCTTTTGCCCTGAAAGTAGCTTAAGCACCCCTTGGTATTTCACAACTTAAATACAGCTTGCACCACCTTTCCAGAGCTATAGCCTAGGATAATGGTTTCACAACTTTAATTTTTAACTAAAATCATCACTTCCTGTAAGGAAAACTGCTGCCACTGAATAAAAATATACGGTCCAAGTATTTGTCTCATATACTTTCACTCTCTCATCTACTCACTGTTTCATCTTCCAGCTTTACGTAGTTGAATTCCAAATCTAAATCTCCAGCCCTTTTCTTGCTCTCAAATGATAACCCTAGGCATAACCCAAGTGTTCCAATACTCCTCATTCCAACAATACATTTTACTCGAGAAGCAGCTTTGCCTAGTGGATTACGCAAGGGCCTGGGGGTCAGAAGGACCTGGTTGTAGTCCCAGTTCCACCGCTTGTCTGCTGTGCGACCTTGGGCAACTCAACTTCTCAGTGCCTCAGTTACCTCACCTGTAAAATGGGGATTATGACTGTGAGCCCCACATGGACTGTGTCCAACCTGATTACTTTTACCTACTGCAATGCTTAGTATAGTGCCTGGCACAAAATAAGAACTTTACAAATACCCACACACACAAAAAAAAGATGACAATACTTAGCAGTTAGTGCCATTCTACAATAAAGTCATACAAATCTCAGGGGTGTGTGCATTCTCTCCCTCCTTCAGATTACTTTTCTCCAGAAGTTTGAATAGGTTGGGGATTAGGGATTAGGCCACTGTAGTGAGTGAGAGGCAAGGACAACTGGCTGGTTAGCAGTTAGAGTGTTGGTAGGCTTGACAAATTGAGAAATGAATGCACTTAGATGAGTAGGTTTAACAAATTGAGAAATGAATGCACTTGAGTGACTGAAAAAAAACAACAATTGATACTGGTAACTTCTATAGGTCTGTCATTTATGCTAGGCCAGAGAAGGAAGCATTGATGTACCCTCCAAGGCGAGCCCTGACTCCTCCATACTCTTTCCAATGCCTCAAGCCACTGCCAGGATATGGAGAGCTTTCTCCTACTCACACCTGAATCCTTAAGTGGCTTTCAGAGCCACTGAGACCTCCAGAGATACCCGAGGGATGTAGGATGGGACCAGTGTGGATGGAGGATATCCAGTCACCCCAAGAAACCTTCATTAGATTCTGCTGCATGGAGTGATCCTGGGCCTCTTTATTCCAAAGTTTCAAAGCGGCTCCAGGGAAGTCACAGGCTGAGATCCAGTTCAGACAAAAGTCCCCATGCAGCATTTTCCCACAGGAGATTCACACCCCCACAGGCTGTGGCACTGACCTGGCCTCCAGGGTTCCTTTGGCAGGAGTACAAAACAACATCCTTAGGCTAAAAATACATACGTGGCCATATTTTTCAAATATTACCTCTTATGCTATTTGTAAAATATTACCTCTTATGCTATTTGTAATTCAAAGAAACAAAGTTCTACATACCATGGTCGAAGTAATTCCAGGGCTTCTGAGAATTTATTATTTAGAAATAAGTTTAGAGCCATTGTACATTCTTCTAGGGCACACTTGAGATCCATCTTGGATGCCCTAAACATCCAAAAGAAGGAAACGTATTGAGCAAATTGCTTTAAATTTTTACTTCCCCTTCTCAACACAATCTATACCAACCAATTTCTCATCTTGCGTGCTTTCCCACACGACACAAACTGCTTATTCATTCATTCGTATTTACTGAGCGCTTACTATGTGCAGAGCACTGTACTAAGCGCTTGGAAAGAACAGTTTGGCAACCAATAGTGCTTAGGCTGATGATGTGCTGTCTGTCCCTGCAGGTATCTCTCCCACACCACCACCCTGGGCCCCCCCAAAAAAAGAAAAATTCTCCAAAAAGTAGGCCATTCTACAAGTTTGACAAACAAAATTACAATTGAGAATGTGTTACATTTTAAAGAAAGAACCCTCAAAAGGGATTGGCACTGTTACTCTGTCACTAGTATGTAGATAACACTTCACTAAATACAAAGGATGACCTACCAAAACCAATAGCCCTGCTATCTCCTTGTGATCACCTGAAATATACACCTAGCTGAGAAAAGACTTAATCACAATGTCCCTGAATTCAGACTCAAGAAACTGAAGCAGTGGTAAGCAGCCCAGGAGCTCTGCTTGAGTTATTCCTACTTTTGTAACTCTCAGACTCTACAGTCAAAAAATGTCTTCACTAACGTTCAGTAGATCAGAAGGCAATTTTCTTTGACACACAGTGGTCATTTTCCAACAAACTCAATCATGTTCTTCCCAGACCCCACTGAATTAGATCCATTCTAAGATGCTGCTAAGTCTAGCCAACTATCAATATAACTAACCTAATCCTCTAACTAATTCAGGACAAATGGCTAATTTGACATCTGGGAATTCATTTTACAAGGGGTGCCAGGAGAAAAGTGAAGCAAGTGATGCAACCCCATATCCCAGTTATACAGTAGTGGACAATAATGTGGATTCATTTTTCTTCCAATCATCAGATCCACTAACTCTTTGTATCCCCATTCTTATCACGGAAGGATTTTATTTGACTTGGATGTATTAGCAGCAGCAGCAGCACTTACTGAGCACCCATTAGGTGCAATGCATTATACTAGGTGCTTGGGAACTACAGAATAGGGAAATGACAATCCCTGCCCATAAAGCTTATACTTTAACAAGGGAAAAACACAAACATTTTCATCTAGATGGTTTTTCGACAGCTTATACCCAAAGTTGATGAAATTTGAGATGAACCTCAGTTTACTCTTGCTTCTATGAAAGCTGATCAAAAAGCTTCAAAACAAATGAAAAATTGTAGTGTAATGACAGTTTTGCTCTGCATAAAATAGTCCCTTAATGAATACCACTGATTAAGATCCATGACTCACAATGTAAACACACAAATCAAGGTTAACTCTCAGCCTAAGTCTTAACCTGTACTGTCAGGGGTCTTGAACCTATTAAAGATCATAAAGTATATTGGGTGAGTAGAATCAGAAGCCATGTCTTTATAGTTGGTGTAATTCTCCTAGCCTCGTTTCATCAAGAATACCCGGCTGCTGTAAAACAGGTTAATGAAGGTTTAAGATGTATGCTCATTAGCTGTTACTGCTGAGATTTTTCTTCTTCATTAAATTTTTATTAGTTTTTTTTTTTTAAAGCACTGCCAACCATCACTACAAAGAGTTTCACTGTACCTATGTTGAGAACTTAACTCATTTAAAAAAAAAAAGAAAAGAAAAGAAACTGGTCATTTTAAAGCTGCCCTCTTAAAGAAATTGTTCTCCCACACACTTTTCTATATATTCATATATTTCTTCAACATGACTCAAAGAGCTGAGTTTTCTGAGACAGGTCAACTCGAAGAGGCTCACATCCAGACTGGCATTGAATGGGGTAATCTTCCATTCAGGCTGACTGATTAGACATAACTGACTGGTTAAGTTGGGCTGGACCAATCATATTTGAGTGCTTACTATGTGCAGAGCACTGTACTAAGCTCTTGGGAGAGTACAATATAACAGAGTTGGCAGATCATGCAGAGCTGGGAAGGCAGGAGAGATGCAGGCCCTCTCACTGATGGCCACGAAGACACTAAGAGCAAGTCCCTCCACTACACAGCAAGCTCCTTGAGGACAGAGTTCATATCTAATTCTATCACATTATACTCTCCCAAGTGCTTAATACAGAGCTCTGCACCCAGTAAGCAATCACCACTGATTGACTGGCACACAGCAGTCTGACTTAAGGATGGCTGCATGGACTGTCTGCTGCATTTATCCCATCTGGAGGTTAGGAAAATACTGAAAAGGAACCTGAAATAACATTCCCAAAGTTGAACCACGCTACTGGACAAGATGCAGGAAGACACAAATTTCTCAACCTCAACTACAGCAAATCAATTCTAATGCTAAAGGGATTGTATTGAAAACAAAACCATTGAGTTTTTGCTACCTTGACTATTACTTTGATAAATGTACACAATTCCTTTAAAATAACCTATCATTTAAAAACAGAAAACACAGAAGGCAAAATATTTTAATAAGAGTGAAATAGAAGAGAAGCAAAATATACCACGGTTCACTACATGATCTAGACTCCACCTTTGTTGACTACAAAGACGTAATGATTAATAAAAAAAAAATTGAGATTATATCCTGGTACTAATGGTATATAGACTGAAATGGTGGCATATTTAAATTTAATCTGCATTCACATTTTCTTTCCCACCATTACACAAACACTTTGACCACTTAGTTAAGTTACACAATGAAGGTGTATCTGCCCCAAGTGTTACAGAACAATTGAGATTCAATAATCTAATCTGAATAACCAGAAAAGAGATTTGTTACTAGGGGAAAGAGTGGTGTTTTTTTCCCCAGAATGGCTGATGTATCACATTTACAGGTAATTGTTCAATTCTCTACTTCCTTTTCACCGGGAAAACCATAATTGTAGCTTTTGAACAGCATTTTTGGTTCTGCTCCGTGAAACTGCAAAATAAAATCTTGCTACAGGCATATAATTCTAGGCCACAAGCCACTGTTCATAACTTCAATAGTTAGGGCATTTTCTCAATGCTCCATTGTGCCTAACTGCTTTAATAGGATTATGTTTTTGTTTAAAGAGTGAACTTTTTCCCATAAGCACATGTGCATCTATGTATCATTTAAAAGTGAAATAGGATCTCCTCTAAATCTTTCCTGGAGGTCTTTAAAAACAGGATTATGTGTTGGTGTTGTTTTGTGTTGAAAGTAGGGGAATGTATTAAGAAAAAAAAAAACCTTTCAGTTGCCTCCAATTTTAGGTTTCTGTGACTCATCCTAAGCCTGCTCTGGATGAGTCAGTAGGCATTGCAGTAGAATCAAACTCTAATTACTTGGGTTATTTCAATGGATGGTCTACCATCTGATTTAGCATAAAAATAGAAATTAAATTAGAAAAAAACCCATCCCTATCTTCAGCTGCTTTTTCCTCCTTTCTTACTCCAAAATTCCATCCCAGATTCCTTCTTCAGCATCATCTCCACTCCTCTTTACCTTTCTGTTTGGGATTGGATTGCTGTTTATAACTAGCCCCTAAACTATGAATATCCACTTCATTTCGATTTGAGGCTCGGCAAAAACAGAGACTTCACCACAGGCCGAAAGAAAACAAATCTGATCTGCTTTCCAATTCCCCACAGGATCTAATATCAAAACGTCCCCAAACTGAGGCTAACAAGTGATCCAGACAATTCAAAGCAACTGAGACTCCCAAGGGAGTGCTCTGCACATAGTTAGCGCTCGATAAATACAACTGAATGAATACTTTCCCCAAACCCCTTTTTTCTCTGCAACACTAGGATAGCTTCCGAATTTCCTCACCAACCCAGCTAGCCCAACTAGTCACTCCCCTGCCCAGATCAAATATTTCATTTCCTATAGTAGTCTGGTACCTTGTTTTGCATTATTACTTGAGAAAATGAGCAGTTTTTCCGTGTTCAAAGGAACCAAGTCTCTAAGTCGCCCATAAAAGAGAGTGGTGTATTGTTTATTGAATATGGACAGGGTGCAGCGCACTGTAGTAACTGCTCAGGAAGTACAAAACAAGGAAATGACAAGTTCCCTATCCACAAAGAGATTACACTTTAATGGCAGAGAAAGATATATTTACAAAATATTTACAAAAAGAACAATCGAGAGATAATTGAATATACAACTGAATAAACATGTAAGTGATGAGGATGGGTACAATTAAGTATATGAATGCTAAAGACTGCTGATAGATTTAAACAGCTTGGGGTGCTGGAAACTAATTGGGAAAGGCTTATTCGATAAGGTTGGATTTCAGGAGGGCTGTGAATATGGGGAGAGTTGTGGTCTGTGGGAAACAGTGAGTGAAGGGATGGAGGTGGGAGAGTAGAGAGCAAGGTAGAATTCAGAGGTAAGTTTGGGTGGAATGAAGAGAACTAGTTGGAGAGGAGCCAATGGAGAGAGCAGATATATAAGGTCACTATCATTTTTCCTTTAAGCTTTTCGTTTAACCAGTTTTATTTTTAAAAAGAAGAATTCCATTTCACCTGTGACAATTTGCCATTGCCTAAAGTCATATCCAATACCTGCCCTTATTAAAGCAGCCTATTCACCTAATGTCTACAGTTGGTAATTGTGCCTCAAGTTGCGGCAAAACCCTTGGCTGCTACTGGATGAGTAGGAAGGGAACCGGGGAAGACAAAAAGAAATGGCTGAGGAAGATCATGCCAGTTTCCCAGAGTCTGTTCCAGCATGTTTTCTCTCAAGAGCTAGCTCATAAATGTGGTAAAGCACATCATAATCTCCTTCTCCTTGTGTCCTCCTGAGATGGTGAAGAAGAAACTCTGAATGTCACAGTAATACCGAACACTTTACAAAGGTAAAAGACTACTATGATTCTGACTCCCCCAGGGTGAGGAGGGCACCTGGGCTGGATGGGCCTAAACCATCCTGATTTGGCAATGGAAACCCTGAGCCTATGGAAACTTTAGGACACTTATACTGGATAGTAGAAAGGTTCTCCAAAATACTCTATGCCCCATTCTAGAAAACTAGAAACTCACAATTTCAGATTAAACCATTTGCAAAATGACAAGTGTG